>NC_090270.1:265740574-266040574 GCF_040414725.1 Anabrus simplex
TGTAGTACGTGTTGAAGAGATGTTAAGTGCAGAACAAAAATGGCCAGCCGGACACCAGTGGGATCCGAACCCACAACCTCCCGATTTCGCGTTGGTTGCTCTACCAATTGAGCTATGGTGGCCTAGGCCATCTTTGTTCTGTTTGAAAGGATCTGAGCTACAGGTCGGGCACTGCTGCTAGCACGCTGTAGAGTGCGTTTAAGTCTCCCGTTGTGGGGCATGTCAATGAATATTGAAAGTCTGTTTCGATTACAATGCGGTCGTGAAAATGCAATATTCATTAAGGATCGTCGCGCTGTGCTGTGGTAATTTAGTTCTTATCATATTATACTTCCCATATTATTACATGCATATTCAGTGACATAACATACAGTATAGTGGACAATGAAAGGCAAATAGTACAGACTGAGGTGTGAAATTTGAATGTTCTGTAAAATATTTCTCAAAACAATCACTGTCCATTCCATCATGAGCATCAGCAGTCTTTCTCTTCCACAAAAATACAAGCTTCACATTCGGCACAAATCCACACTCTTTACTTGCATGCACTAAGCGTCCCAAAACCACTGGAAAGTCTCTCTAAAAATGCCTGCCATGGACTGTTATGGACTTGTCAACCCACACCTTTTGCACTCTTATGCTGGTATTAACAAATGATTCATCTGTGTAAAAATGTTTGTTTTCATTTCGGAATTTCTTCACGTGTGAGAAATACCTATGATGCCAAGACACATCGTCTCTTTCAATCAGCATGGCTTTGTTTCCCCTCCATTCATAAATAAAATTCATTTCTTTAAGTAGGACATGAAGTGTTGATCTTTTAAGATCTGAGAGATCTGGATCTCTGTCGACAGCCGACAGAACAGAATTTAGTGTTGATGGTTGATTATTAATGAAAAACTCCACATTCTGTCTACCTGCACTCCGTACAAAGTCATTGTATTTCAAAATCCTGCTGTTTCGCCTCGTTTTTGGATTTTTCTTCTTACCTGGTAACACAAAAGACCCCTTGGTAGCCTCGATGAGAACTTTAAAACACCATACTCTGTAGGTTTTGAAATGCCGCATGCTTCAACGGTTTCCCTCACAGTCCAATCCACTCTTCTTTCCTGATTCTTGGTCTTTATCTAATTGTAGACATTACAAACTATTTGTCGTTCTCTGCACCTTAAAATCCCTCCGGGTTTACATTTCGCAGATGGAACATCGGCCATACCTTTAATGCCACTTATACCCAACTCACTATTATTTTTCTACAAAAAAAAAGATCCTTACACTTCAACACTGTTTCAAACATGTTGGAGGGATCTGGACTCGTGCGTTCAGTGGAGTCCTAAGCTACATACTACAGTGCACGCACTGTTCTCTCCAGCGCGCTGACACTGCTGTCAGGTAAATTACAAAATCATGTTGCCTATCAAGAATGTATGAATTACATGTCGCTATATGAATTCCGAGGATCATGTACTCTCCACCCACGATCATTAACCTATTAAATAACACAGCGAAAATCCAGTTTTAAAGACTTCGAAGTCATCAGTTCTGGGGAAGTCTGCTAAATGTTAAAGCCCATAAGAGCCCGTAGTATACTCTTACTCTGGATGCATAGTAGTAGAAAAGATACAAAAAGGGCATACATAGGGTGGAAACCCATGAGTGGACATGAAATTAGACCATAATCTGTTAGCGGCAAGTTTCCTTTTGATTGAAGAAAATTTTCAAGAGTACGTGAAAGAAAATAAACTTACCTGATTTGAGGAAGGCAGAAAAGTGTGTAAAAGTTACAAATGTTCTTAACGGTGAATTTAGACAAATACAAGAGTAAAACGTGTGAGAGCTCTGAAACATCCAAGGAGGAAAATGAAATTGAAGGGGACAACCGCTGAAAGGAGCAATCGTGCGCAGAACTCAGCTATGGTAATCAGAACTGAATCAACCAAGAAAAGTAGGATAATAAAAGAAATATTAAATTTAATGACCAGAAGACGGTGATGCAAGAATGTTGATTTAGGGAATTGCAATGAAATAAAGATTATTTGAAAGAAAATCGGAGGGAATCTGGGATGAATGAGAGGTGTCACGAAATTGAAGACCTACAAAGCAATCATGATCTGTTTAATTTGTATTAAAACGGTGGTTTCCTGATGAAATGCTACTTTTATCAAAGCTTATTTTCCTTTAAGTTTATAAAAACGGGATATTTTGTTACAGAAGTGGCATAATATTTGGCATTATTCTCTTCATAATTGTTCATAGGGGAGATGAGCATGTTAAGCTGCCCCCCAGAAATGCCTTTTATTTTGCAACCTTTAAAGTAATGGTTTATTTTCCTAGTACCCGGGGATTTACAAAGCATGGTTTTGTGCATTTCATGGAAACATCAGTTGAACACATTCAATAATGTACCTATTTGCTTGCATATAACTCGCACTTCTTTGACAAAAAATAAGTGAACATTTTCAATGTGATTTGAGCCTGGATTTGTGTGCAAAAGATCGTATTCCCGAAAAAACTTTAAACATTAGGCTATTGAAACAAGACAACTGGCATACTTAGCCTATTAATTATCACTGCCTTCAGTCTCCGAGCTATTCTCGCGTGTATCATTCTGCTCACCATCCCATACATCATCATCCTGACTTCCGTCCAAGGCATTTGCGATGCCCGTCTTCAAGAAATTCTTCACAGTAATGTCTGTCGACACCATAACCCAATGACACGAGTTCAACTGATGGCCTCTTTATTTTGCCCGCTGACGTCGGCTCATGCTCCCCTCTTGCCATCCATTCTGCGTACATTTTACGTATGTTGTCCTTGAAGGGCTTGTTGACGGAAAGATCTAAGGGCTGTAGACAATGTGAGTCCACCAGGAATTACAAGATCAGTTTTCATTTTCTGGAGACGTTTCTTCGTGTCTTCCAAGTATCTGCGGATACTGTCCCACATTAGCATTGCTGAGTGTCGTAGCAGTGCCCCTGGCCATGCTTCCCGCACCATACGGACCCAGTTCTGGACAAGAGGTGTATCCATCTATCCTGTCTCATGAACCCATTCATGAATGACTTTGGGAAACTTCACTTTAGGCACTGTTTTACTTTTGAAAATAATGTATGGTGGCAATTTTCTTCATTCTGCAATTATTGCTAGCATGACAGTGCAGTGCTGTTTTTCACACCCAGTTGTACGTACAAGCACGCTGGATTCTCCCTTGTTGATAGTGGTGTTGCATGGCGGTCCGATGTTTATCAGGGTTTGATTTGCATTGCCATTTTGAGATGCGGTCATTGTTTTCCTTCCGCATTGCTATCGCGTGGCAATGAAAATCTATGGTTTTATCGCTGAAATCACTTGGCATTCTCTGGCAGAGAGATGTTCATCTTCGCAGACACAATTGCTTTCGTGTCGTGAATCTACGGATCCAACCCTGGCACACTTTCAGATCCGAACATTTGATTCCTCCATTAATCACTAGTTCGCGCACTTTAAAATGTAGTATCTCGTGCGAGATACAAAAGCCATCATTTTGTAACTCTTCGCGCACTTTAAAATGTAGCATCTCGTGCGAGATACAAAAGCCATCATTTTGTAACTCTGTAATGTAATGAAGCAACTCTTCTTCCAGCTCGGGAAACTTACCATTTTCGGCCCTGAATGCCTTACGTGTTCGGTTGGTGGTTTCTAGTGCAACTTTCTGTTTACGCCAGTAGCGAACATTAAATTCGGTCACAGTGAATTCTCGACCGGCAGCTCTGTTACTATATTCTTCAGCATATTTTATGAGTTTAAACCCAGCCGTAGATCCTCCGTGGCTCAGGCGGCAATGCACCGGCCTCTTACCACTGGGTTCCATTGTTCAAATCCTGGTCACTCCATGTAAGATTTGTGCTGGACAAAGCAGTGGCGGGACAGGTTTTTCTCTGGGTACTCCGGTTTTCCCAGTCATATTTCATTCCAGCAGCACACTCCAGTTTAATTTCATTTCATCTGTCATTCATTAATCATTGCCCCAGAGGAGTGCGACAGGCTTCGGCAGCCGGCACAGTTCCTATCCTCACTGCTAGATGGGAGCTTCATTCATTCCATTCCTGACCCAGTCGAAAGACTGGAAACAGCCTGTGGATTTTCGAACCCAGCCGTATAACTCCCATGTTTCTTCAGAACTTAACTCATTGGGCCCGAGCCACGGAACCGTTCCATGCTTCGGCTTGGTGTACTGAATGCCGGACCATGGAACTGTTCCGTTGTCTCACTTTACTACCCAATTCAACTTTCCCTCAAGAGATCGCAGATTAGGTCGCATGTGTAATGTGTGCAGAATATCTTCGCCTTCAATGTTATATGTTATGATTTTCATTTCCATGTTGACGTATAACTAATATAAAAGAGTTTGAGGGATGTTCCACCAATCAACACAACGAAAAATATTTGAAATTTATTAAGTGAAGACCGGTTTCGACTCCCTTGGAGTCATCATCAGTTCTTGTAGATAATTAAATCAATGGGAATTTGATAATCATCATGAAGGTTGCCTACATACATCTCCTTAGGATGACAAAAGTTGACAAAAAAGTCATGACAAAATTATACACACAATGGCAGTTGCCTAAAATACTTATCAATAGGTTGTCCTAAAATGTATAAAAAATTATGTACACAATGACATGAAACACTTGGCACTTTAAGGAAGATCTGGGATCTGGATTAAAAGTATACTGTCGTGTGTTTGTAGAACACTGAACAGACTTGTCAGTCTCGTTACAATCAACTTAAAAACATGTGAACCAGTTGAAATAAAACGGAATGACAAATTATATACACATTGACCAGAACGCTTGTTATTTTAAAAAAGTTCTTGGTTTTGGTTTAAAAATACTGCCGCGTGTATGTGGAACACCGAACAGACCTGTTAGTCTTGTTTCAATCTACTCAAAATTATATGAACTAGTTGAAATGTATACATTGACATGAAACACACACAATGACATGAAATACTTAGCACTTTGAGAAAGTTCTTGGATCAGGGTTAAAATTACTGTCGTGTGTTTGTAGCATATGAAACAGACTTGTCATTCTTGCCACAATCAGCTTGAAAACATGTGAAACAGTTGAGACAAAACCTAATGACAAATTCCATACACAATCACATGAAATGCTTGGCATTTTAAGAAAGTTCTTGAATCTGGGTTAAAAATACTACTATGAGTTTGTAGAACACGGAACAGGCTTGTTGGTCTTGTTTCCGTTTGAAAGTTTTGGTTCTGGTCCAAAAACACTGCCGTGTGTTTGTGGAACACGCAACAGACATGTTGGTCTTGTTTCAATCTACTCGAAAATATATGAACTAGTTGAAATATATACATTGACATGAAACGCACAAATGACGGGTTTCAATCTGAAACAAGACCAATAAGTCTGTTCCGTGTTCTACAAGCTCATGGCGATATTTAAAACCCAGATTCAAGAACTTTCTTAAAGTGCCAAGCATTTCATGCGATTGTGTGTGGAATTTGTCATTGGGTTTTGTCTCAACTGTTTCACACGTTTTCAAGCTGATTGTGGCAAGAATGACAAGTCTATTTCGTGTGCTACAAACACATGACAGTATTTTTAACTCGGATCCAAGAACTTTCTCAACTTGCCAAGTGTTTCATGTCATTGTGTGCATTTCATGTTAATGTATATATTTCAACTAGTTCATATATTTTCTAGTAGATGTAAAAAAGACCAACAGGTCTGTTCGATGTTTGACATACATGCGGCAATATTTTGAAACCAAAACCAAGACTTTCTTAAAATGCCAAGTGTTCTGGTCCATGTGTATATAATTTGTCATTAGGTTTTATTTCAACTGGTTCACATGTTTTCAAGTTGATTGTAACAAGACTGGCAAGTCTGTTCAGTGTTATACAACCAGGTTGTATACTTTTAACCCAGATTCCAGATCTTTCTTAAAGTCCCAAGTGTTTCGTGTCATTGTGCACATAATTTGTTATATGTTTTAGGACAACCTATTGATAAGTATTTTAGGCAATTGCTATTGTGTGTATAATTTTGACTTTATTGTCAACTTTTGTCAACCTATAGAGATGTATGTAAGCAATCCCCATGATGATTATCAAATTCCCATTGATTTAACTATCTACAAGAACTGACGACTCCAAGGGAGTCGAAACGTGTCTTAAATTTAAATATTTTACATTGTGTTGAATGGTGGAACATCCATCAAACTCTGTATTCAATGTTATATGTTCTTTGCTAACATATAACGAGAGCGTGCTTGGTAATATTAGATTGAAGTGGGCTATCTTTGTACTTTGAGCTTCATATGTAAAAGAACATGGCTGCGAGTAAACGACTGAAAGTTACTGACTTACAATCACTTTTAGAAAGTGACGATGATCAAGAATGTAGCTCTTTCAGTGATATTAGCAGTAGTGTGAGTAGTGCTAATAACATTTCTGATGAACAAAATGACGTGGACACCGAAGAGGAAGCGGAAACGGATAACCATGCTCAGCAATGTGGTGATGGTAACAAAGTAAAAAATTATTCCCTGTTCCTCGGTTCGTGGTATGAATGCCGTTGTATCAGAAGGCTAGACAATAATCCTTCAGTTTTACAACTAGTTTCAGAGTTTCTTGGTGATGAATTCTATCATATAGTAACTGTAGAAATCGTTGACTATGCTAAGCATTTGTTGAGTGATTCAAATCAAAAGGCACTACAGTCCGACTTGGCATGGTGAGAATGTACTGTGGATGAAATTAAATCCTACATTGCCTTGTACATTCTTATGGGCCAAATGAAAAAGTAAAAAATAGTTATACTGGAGTAAAAGGAAGGTGATGGAAACTCATATATATATATATATATATATATATATATATATATATATATATATAGCACCATAATGAGCTACAAACTGTTTATGCTGATAAAGCAGGTTTCTTAATTTTTTTTAATGGCAGCTTCGCTGTTGTAACTGATAAGTTCTGAAAGATAAGGCCTGTCAAAAATTATTTAGAAACTAAATGCATGCGAATTTATAACATGGGACGTGACGTTGCTGTTCAATGAGAGCCTTATTAAGTTCTGTGGTCGTCTTGAGTTATGTGTAATTCAACCCTTCCAAACGGGCCAGGTTTGGGATAAAAATGTACAAACTTTGTGAGAGTGGGACAGGCTACTGCTATGCATTTAGGATTTATACTAGTGATGACAAGGCTCTGAGCCCTGATCTTCCAATTAGTGAATCAGTTGTATTGGACTTAGTACAGCCCATTATGAACGCAGGTCATGTAGTGTACTTGGATGACTAGTACTAATCACCCCAGCTGTTTCATAAGCTACTAGAAGTAGGTTTGCACGCCATTGGCACTGTTAGGATAAACAGAAAGAACATGCCACCATTCAAGACAATTCAACTACAAACAGGCGGGGCAGTGGCTCAGAGTAGTAGGAACATACTGGCAGTGAAATGGAAGGACTGTAGAGATGTGTGTGTGCTGTCTACAATGTTTAACAACATTTCTATGCAACAGACCAGAAAGAGGAGGAAACGTAGGAATGGTGGTGAGCAGATGATTGTTCGCTAGTGGCTTTACATTGCACCGACACAGATAGGTCTTATGGCGACAGTGGGATAAGAAAGGCCTAGGAGCTAGAAGGAAGCGGACATGGCCTTAATTAAGGTACAGCCCCAGCATTTGCCTGGTGTGAAAATGGGAAGCCATGGAAAACCATCTTCAGGGCTGCCGACAGTGGAATTCGAACCCACTATCTCCCGGATGCAAAGCAGATTGTTGAGAAGCCTCTTCCGATCATAAGACTGCAACAAGGGAATGCCTGGAGTGGACAGGCAAGATCAAACACTTTCTAGCTCTCCTGTAACGCATCGCACAGTAAAGGGTTACTGGAAACTATTCTTCTATATGTTGGACATGACCTTATTCAACTCGTATGTTGTGTACCAGAATATTGTTGTGATGCACTACACTGATTTTAGAGTACATGTAGCTGAAGGAATTATCAGCAGTGTCAGTCTTCCAGAGCAGAGAATTTCAGGAAGGCCTTCACTGGCTGATGACCCCGTTAGGTTGCAATCCAGGAACTGGGCTCATTTCCCTATTCCTATTCCACCCACTGCAACAAAGCAGTTCCTCTCCAGAGACTGTAAAGTTTGCACAAAACACAAGAGAGCTGAAGTCAAGGTGGTTGTGCCTAAAATGCCAGGTTCCACTACATTTGGAAGTGTTTTCAGGCTTACCATACACATTTGAACTACAGAGGAAAATGTTAGATGTGATGTAGGGTTTATTAACTCGTGTTGTATCCTTTTATAATTAACTCCTTAATACTCTCGTAAATGATAAATTTCTCACCGAGTGAAACATCACTGTATTTCCATCAAATTAATCCCAGTTCCAATGCACTTTCAAACCAAAATATATGCAGGGCTCAATGAGTAAAGATCGATGTGCACAAGAAAACCTAACTGAGAAACAAGAATTAAAAGTGAAGACAGAATACTGGTACTTGTTGACAATACAACAGATGGACAATACCTAATACCATGATCACTTGACTGCCTGGACAGGGAAACACTCAGCTCTGCCGGACAGGTAGCAATAAGCATATTGGCAAAGGCGGAAGAGTGAGAGGGATGGCCGAGTATGACTGACTGGCTAGGAATGCAGTCTTGGGGCGGGGATTTGCGAGTTAGGTATTTTTGTTACAACAGCTAGCCTCAAGCCTCAACCATTCTGCAGGTAGAAAGAAATGCAGCTTCCTGTACTATCACGTACAAAGTACCGTAACAGCAATTGGTTCAGTCCCGATTTTTAATGTAGGCACATCCACGAATACCCAAACTTTATTTCATGTATCTACCGTAAGTCTTTATGATGTCAGAAATTAATGCGAGTTACGTGCGAGGAATTTTTCCTGCAGTTTCAAATGTTAAAAATGGGGTGCGAGATATACGCGGTGGTGAGTTATATGCGAGCAAATACAGTATGTCGTATGAAAGAATATATACATATACCGCATAGAGTACCATAGTTATGAACATGTAATGTACACCAATCCAGGCTTGCGCTGTCTGATAATGTCTTGGGCTAGCGCTTGTAACAGCTTGCACAGCGTGCATGCAGAGCTGTCAGTCAGCCTTTGACCTTGACATGCCTGATCTATAGCATAAATCCTGTGGAGAATTTTTGTAAAAATATGTTCCATATTCCACCTTGAGAGAATGTATAGGTTCTAGGAAGAAGATTCGCTGTTTAAGAGGTCTAATGAAGGCTATTTCAAAAATGTTCTATGTCAAAGCCAAAGATATGACCTCTATTTTTAAAGTCATGCAACTATAGTGGTTAATATTTCCATTGATATTCTTTTTCATTTGATGACTGTCTAACTTGTGTGTGTTCTTGTTTTTCAGTTTCGGTCGATAGATGAAACAACGCAAGCAATGGCCTTTGATGGCATTAATTTTAAGGGCCAAAGTTTAAAAATAAGAAGGCCCCATGACTACCAACCAATGCCAGGAATGTCAGAGAATCCATCAGTGAATGTTCCTGGTATGTCCCACCTCTAGCAAGGCATTATAATTTAAGCTCTCACAGCCAATTGCTTGCATCCTTGTAGAGCCCAAGTGGTGGTGTTTGTCACTGCTTTATTGATGTAGCATGATATTTCTGCCTCAACACTTCTTTTTCTCTCTTATTACTTAGGATAGTGTTTTTAGTACAGATTGGGTTTTACTACAAAGAAAATCTTAACCTATTTAAACTCCTAGTCACCTTTTTTGTTTAATTGCAGAATGTGTTTGATAGTGTAAGATCCAAACTGTATATTTCAAGGAAGGAAGATCATTACCAAAGCTCTCCATAATTTGCCATTAAAATCTCAACTGTATGTGACAAAAAGCAGTTTATGGGGCCAACTGTGGTGGGTTTGAAGCATTTCAATAAACTTTTTTCCTTGGTGTCGGTAGGCATGTTTTTTTTTGTTTGAATTTCACATCCTAGTAGAAACCCCTTTCAAGCTATGTAGGAAAATGAAAGCATTTCTGACACTATTGGGCTTGATTCCAAGTTAAGGATAGGACAGTCCTATCATTGCTCAAATGTATTGATGAATATTTTAGCCAGAGCACATTAGAAACTCCATGCACCCATGAAGTATTTTTAATGTTCACAAGGCTTTCGTTCTTTACTTAATATCATTTATGTTTAACTCAATCCTACGGCCTTGTCTTTGTGTTTGGTTAATATTTCAATTTCATCTTCAGTGGGATCATTTGTTGTTTTTTTTTTTTTTTTTTTAATCCACTTTGGCACTTTTGTGACATTTGCTATAATCTTGGGTGAGATGCAAGACATTGGCTGTGAGAAACACAGTAGAACACAGTATACAGTATGAAGCATCCAGCATATGTTTTTATTTGTGTGTGTCAGGTTACGAATGAAGCATGATAGTCTGTTCTGTTTCATCTTACAATACTTACATAAGACTTAGTTAATAGAATACCGTATTTACGCGAATAATCTCCGCCACCGAATAATACCCACACCCTAACTTAAGGAAGGCTGATTTTGAAAGAAAAGAAAAAGCCAGCATTGACTCAAATAAAATGCGCACCCCAATTTCGTGCTTCAAGTTTTTTAAAAAAAATATGTGGGTATTATTCGCGTAAGTACGGTATTCTTCGATAAGATGGCTGTAAAATGGACAGTCACTTATTAATGGGTTTTTAATTTGTGTAAATTTTGTTTACATTTACTCTTGGAATAACACTAAGTAATAATTATCAGGGGCGGTGCATGATGGTGTTGCACAGCTCCAATTATTTTACACTTAGTTTGTCGTCTTTACTTCGTATTTTCTAGTAAAATAAACCTAATATATATTCTAAAATATGTTAAAATCAACCATCTTTGGTCATTAGATGTACTAATACTTCGTAATGGACCAGTAAACAGCCTGCTTCGAATCAAACTCGGTGGGTTTGCTTTCTTACAGCAACTCCCAAGCGAACAGCGCTGCCCAAAGTAGTTTCAGCAGGGAGGTGCTTAAGCTTTTACGTAACATCAAGTAGATCACTCCCAGTACCCGTCCTTGGTTGTTGCACGAGACCAGCAAACCCCCTATCGAGGAACAATTCCATATGTCCCCATTAGATTGCACCACTCTGTAGAGGTGACTTCATCCCTGCTTTCTCTCCTCTCGCAACGGTAAAATCTTTTCCACGCCACTAGGGTCCGCCATACCGGTCCACCGACAATGTTACCAACATTTTGCATCAGTCAATCACAGGGGGGCAAATTTTCGATTCAAGTGAGGTAACAATAACTGTAGTTGTACTGTATAATTAGCCTCTTATTTCCTGTGTTTTAATTGCTGGGTATATTTCAGTTTTAATAGCAATATATTTCACTACTTAACAATAATAACATTTCTTGTTATTTCTGTAAGCTTGTCATATAAAAATGTACATCGAAAATTTTGATGCAACACAGCTTCAGATAACACCAGCCGTCACCGATAATTATCTGTAAAGCGGAGGTCTGCCGATTATCTAATTTCGAAATTTCAGGTAATAAAGTCCTGCTGCGGGGAGGTGAGATCAGGAGGTTGTCATAGTTGTATAACCATGATAACCAGATGATAATCACTTCATGGATAGTACAGTGGAACCTCGATTCTCCGTTTTTGGAGGGACCCCCAAAAAAATACATACAACACGGTAAAACTGACAATCCGGGAACGAATGAACCATCAACAATTTGGCTAAATATCACAGAAATGAAATATGTATACTTACAATCTTACAAACACCCCTAAACCAAACCAAACTACAGCCCCAATGGGCCTTCCGCCTACCAAGCGACCGCTGCTCGGTCCGAAGACCTGCATGGTCAGTGTGACGAATCCTCTCTGCCGTTATTCCTGGCTCTCTAGACCGGAGTCACCATCTCACCATTAAATAGCTGCTCAATTAAAGGTAATCATAGAATGAGTGAACCTGGAACCAGCCCTCATATCCAGGTAAAAATGCCTGACCTGGTTGGGAATCGAACCCGGGCCCTCTGGGTGAGAAGCAGGCAAGTTAGAGCGCGGAGCCGGCTTCAAACATTAATTACCAGTACGCGACTTAAAATTCTCGAAACTTTACCTTCAGTTTACCGGGGGAACTTCGTCAGTTTCCTCTGAAAACTTCTTTCAGTTCAGCAACTTTGATCAGCCAAACTCTTCAAAAAATCTAATACCTGTAATGCCAAGCCATTTTTTTTTTTTTTTCAAATCTTTCATTGTAATTTGGTGACCAGTATACTGTTCGTAGTCAGTTTATGGAAATTTTGGTACCCTGTAAATTAGGCCTACATCGACTTGAGAATACGGTTTCGAATGTAAGTATCGATTCTCAAGTTCTCGAATGCAATATATTCAATTCTGCCTGTCAGTAATGAAAAAATATCATAAACACTTCTGAAATTGTGGTTATTCGCGACCTTGAGCTCAGCTGGAAAGCGTGCTTGCTGTACAAGTCAGTACGAGTGCGAAATGATACAAAGTTTTTAAATGTAATGTGCTCAAAGAAAACTTCTGCAGGTTTTATAATATTTTAACACAAAAACGTGAAATTCCCAGTCTTATATTAGAACCAAAACAGTAATAGGCAGTCCCAAAACCTCCCATGGCTTTATGAATGTAAGATGTAACATCTGTTTTGGGCTCGATAACATAATTGTATACGATAATATTAAAATGCTAAATTTGTGTTACTTAAGCAGTTTCGATTTCTGCCTGAAAGCCCAGCGACTATACAGTGTCCTGAGGGAAGTGCCGAAAACCTAGTCGGCGATACACTGAAAAAAAATTTTTTTTTTAAATAAACATCTAACCCTGGACATAATGTAGATGTTTTGCAAGTACGAACATTTCACGAAACTCGTTCAGTCTTCAGGTAGAGCTATCAGAATGCGCTCTGTCACCTTCCAATTGTGTGGACACTGCTTTATGATTTCCGAGGATTCTCTACCACCCAAATGCGATGCTAAGATGCTCTCTTATGGAAGTTCACCGCCGATCGTTTTTCCAGTAATGTACTTCCTCAAATTACCACAGTGACGGGACGTTAACACCAAAATCCGTAAGTATGCCGTAGCCGTCCTTTTGTGAGATACGGTTTCTTGAAAAACACGTGAGGATTTAGCGTTGACGGGAAATCGTTTCTTCGAGGAACGGATAATGCAGGATTTTTACAATGTGATTTAATTAGGATGCTCGCAGAACCACAAATTTGAATGAATAATACGAGGAAACTTAGTTTCCAGGAACGTATAATCAAGGTTCTACTGTAACTAGAAGCAAGGCTCCGTGATGGGAATTAGATGACACGATATATATATTCCTTTTTACATTAATATCCTAATTAAATGTGCCTCATTTCAAGTGTTGTATTTTATATAATTTCTTCTATCCCCTGTAGAATATTACCTAATTTCCATTTTTAAAATTTCCTTCCATTCAATATAAAAAATGAATGATAGGTGTTAATACATTGCTCCATCAGTCGAGGAAAAACAGATGTGTAAACAATGAGAATTCTGCTTTATTGCTAAAATTCCCTTTGGGTCTGGTTTGTTCAACCTCAGTTAACATTTAACTGCCTGTTAAAATAATTTAACAGTGCACTTAACCAAATTAGCATTTAATCAACATTGGTTAAGACTAATAACCTGTTAAACTCTCAATTAACTGCCCAGGTTCAAGCAGTTTAATTCTCTATTAGCTCAAATATGGCAGGTGTATTAGATGCAGAACTTCTGTATATCTTGAGTATTTGGAATATGATAGACCTTTTCCAGAAATAGTTTAAACGGAAGAGATGATTTTCATACAGTTGTTTCAGTTGCTTCATTGTAAGTTGGCTAACGTCAGTATATACATTGAATTCACTACAAATATTCTGCCAATCATCACTTTTAGCTTTATAAGCACGGATCCATAAGTTTGCTTGCTTTGTAGGTTACAGTGTTCTCCCCAGAAACTTCGCCAGCCGGGTGGCAGGAATGAGCAGCCAGGCAGGAAATACTACGTAAAAAATTATATGATCAAGTTTCAGTTTATTCCCCTCAGAGCATTAACAATAATATCAGACAGGTAAACATCAGCTTGCAAAATTGAACTGTTTTAGTGTTATCACAAACAAGAAATAAGAGTATTTTGAACTTCTCGTGTTCTGCTGTTTGTTCATCATCATGTAACCCCGGGACTTACCGCTCGGTGGCTGTGGAGTGCCGTGCAAAATCTAGTGCTCTCATTCGAATCCGGACACTGCTCATGCACGATACTACATGATAGTCAAGCTGAACATTCAAACTCTGATGTAATTGATGCAGTTGTGCTAACGATAATGAAGATTTATCATTTAAATAACCAGTTTTGCAGTATTTACATTTTAATTTGGAACACCCTTTGACTCAAATATGTATTAATGTTATGAAACTAACACATATTTAGGTTATGTTAGCTGGGCGGTCTGTAAGAACGGCAGGCCTATTTAAAAGGTCCTATGGAGAACACTTCGTATATACTTGAAAATAATTTCCAAAAGAAGAGAAATTTGAACCACGCATTCTCTTCTCGGCTTTCTTCATATTGGTCTCTAGAGCAACGGAAAATGCACGGTCAAAATTCTAATAAATGTTGACTTTACGCGCCTTGGTTTACAGCTGTAGTCAAATGAAAGCACATCGAAGCGCACTCGCAAACAGCATGGTTCTGCCACTGCCTTCTAGATTCTCATTGAACGCGACTCATGTGAGAGTTAACACAGTGTTATGTAACAGTTCCCAGGAAATGATTGGATAAACGCAAGAATCTTAACATGTTGCTAAATTTTTAATGCTATGTTAACAAACAGTGTGTTAGTGTTCTTTTAACTAAGATTGAATAAACCAGGCCTTGGAGTGCTTAATTTTGCTTTGAATGCTGCTGTTTCGTAGTTCTAGAATGTGAGAAATATGGCTTTTCTCTATGCTCTTCATAGGAATTGGGAATTTGATGAAATTGTGTATGATTGGATGGAGATAATGTTTTCCTGTTCCCTTAATTAACTGCATGACATATTTCAATCATATCATGAGTGAAAAGAAAAAGGGTTTTTCTTAAATACACTCATCAGCTAAAAAGAAAAAGGAACACAACGTAGTACAAACAAAATTTAATGTTGGTCCATTTGAAACGTAGTAAAAATCAAATATTATGACTTTACAACAATATGGCAATGTATCATAATTTAGTTAGCCCATTTGAGAAGTTTCAGTGTAATAATTGATATTGTTCACTGTGACAGTCACAACAGTCCATCAGCACGAATTTGGAAATGTCAAAACTTGGAGCTCTGCATAGTTTTGTATGCAGTCTATTTGTCCGCATGTTTTCAACACATTTCCATTGTCTCAGTAACGGGTATTACCACCTCTGGCCACAATTACGGCTGTGATTCGATCAGGCATGCTCAGGATGCAATCTCGAATGTTCCATTATGGTATGAGCTCCCATTCTGCCTGAAGCGTAACTCAAAGTTGAGCCCCACGAGCCTACTACGCTGGCTTAGCAGCGGGGGAGGTGATACTCCCACATGGCGCGTTCCAGGTGGTGAATAGGGTGGTCCTAACCGGCTTGCCGGCGGAGTTGCGGGAAATAAAATACCTCTCGCGGACCAATCACACAACCCCCTGTGGGTGGGGGACACAGATGAAGAGCACACCCACGGTATCCCCTGCCTGTCATAAGAGGCAACTAAAAGGGGCGACCACGCGATGATTATATATTAGAACCTAGTCCCACCACGCGGGGAGGACCATGAGTCTCTTTTCCTTGTGCGTAGTACCACTGCGTTAGGTAACAAATAGGTTTGTGCTTAGTAGCAAACGAGAGTGCGACGGATTTTACAGTACCTGTGGTTAGTAGTGCTATATGAGCGACACCATGGGATGGCTGAACCTATGGTTCTGGCTGCCTATGATTAGTACCCACTATATGAGGAACACCACGGGATAGTAAGAGTCCCTGTGGTTAGTACACTTACAGTAGGTGATGAACACCATAGGTTTGCGTTGCCTGTCAATGGCGCTGCAATGTACGAAACACAGTAGGTCTGTAATACATGTGCGAATTTCATTACCTGCGAGTGGTACCATAATATGTGGAATACCGCGAGTACGCTACTCTTGATTAGTACCGCAACATGACAAATACCATGGTTCTACTTTTCTAGCGGTAAGTATCATTATGAGGGGCTGATGACTTGGATTTTGGACTCCTTTCGACTAC
This sequence comes from Anabrus simplex, assembly GCF_040414725.1. Lineage (NCBI taxonomy): Eukaryota > Metazoa > Arthropoda > Insecta > Orthoptera > Tettigoniidae > Anabrus > Anabrus simplex. Next base: position 265,756,919 of record NC_090270.1, read on the forward strand.
AAGCATCATCGATTCAGTATCATGCTATAGAAGCAGTCCCTTGGTCAGTAATACTATTGTTTTATGCCAGCTTCTGTGCATGTGAGGCACTGTGGGTCGGTTCCACCGATCGTTTTAAATTCATATTAATCCATCCATTCATTCTTCGTCCTCGCGTTTTGAATTGTGGTCAGTGGAGGATTTTGGGTTTTTAATTTGTCATTTCATTTTGTCTCATTTCATACCATTAGGGGCAGATGACCTAGATGTTAGGCCCCTTTAAACAAGCATCATTCATCATCAGTTGACTCCTAGCATGTCTCCCAAGCATATCCCGGACATGCTCTATCGGGTTTAGGTCAGGACTACGAGCTGGCCACACCATGCTTTTACTAAAGGCACTGCATAGGTCTTAGTAAAATGGAGACGACTTAGAATATTCACTACTACTTTGCCCTAACAGAAGCTGCAATTTCCTTTTCTTCATGACCTGGGAAACTGCTCTTAACGTGTTTCTCACCCCAAACATTCTGTTGAACATGGAACTGCTTTTGTGCACTAACTTTCACCTTAATACTTCCATCATTAGAAAATGCCTCCGCTTCAAATTCAGACACAAATTCTTGCATAAAAGAACCTCTACTGGGCTTCACTTTAGGCATGTTAACGGTCTGGCTTTCTTCCACAAACTTAAGTCAAACCTATGTAAAGTCTGAAAACTAGCTCCCCATCCCCACCCTATTTTCTCAAAGTTATCGTCATGATGCACCAGTTCCTTATGTAACTTGTGTTCATTGCAGGCGCCTGGTGTCTGGTCATGCCTGCTTCTGTTGTCCAAGGCTGTTTTTCTCTCTTTTCAGTTATGGTTCAGATATATATTTACTACAGTAAAGATGTTTAAGAGGCATTGCACTGATGATGATTTGAACTGAGAATGGGCAGTAAAAATGCATTCTAAAGGTGAAGTTGCCCAAAAAAAAAAGTCTGTTAAGATCTAAAAAAAAACAAAAAAAAACATAAAGGCAAAAAGGACAACCACTATTTTCTGTCCTACAATGACCTAAAAATGAACATATGTTGGGACTGTTCAGATACTCTAGGAAAAGGATTTTTCCTCATCTTCCAAGCCCTTTTCATAACCATGTGAAGATTTCAGAATTCTATTTTTTAGAAATGTAGCCACCCACTTAATCACAATAGCCCACATTTTTGTGTGTAGTCTTCCATGATGTAACCTATCAAAAGCCTTGGATAGGTGAATAACGATACAGTCTATTTGACCTGAGTCTAAAATATCTGCTATATCTTGCTGGAATCCTGCAAGTTGAATCTCACTGGAGTAACCTTTCCTTAACATGAACTGCCTCTTATCAAACCAGTTGTTAATTTCTCAAATGTTTTTCATATAATCAGAGAGAATGCTTTCCCAGGGTTTACGTACAAGCTGACTAGCCTGTAATTATCTGCTTTATGTTTATTACCAGTACCCTTTTCTCCAATCAGGCCATAATCATTGACCTGCATTTCATGCAGTTGTCGCCTGCAGTTGTCAGTTGGTAACACAAAGTTCTCTTGTGACGGGGCCTTTGGACTATTTTTTTAAAATGGAAGTTCTGTTTGTCTGCTGCTTGTTTGTTAGATTTGGTAGGCACATTGGATGTCAGTATACCAGTCACATTTAAATGAAGCTGTACTGACTGGCATAGAGGGCGGACATACACTAGATTGGGGATTACCAGGCATATTTTACAGATAATCAGTGGAGAAAAATCTCCCACATTACCCTCTACTTCCAAATCTCGATATTGTAAATAATATCCTGGAATGATTTTCTGCAATCAGAACTGTATAGCCCTGTTGTTAGCATTGAAGTTTGTTATGATGGACACATTCCTGAAGCCGTACCTAGAAGTATCAAACTAGAAGAACTTACGGGAGTGCGAAAGAAGTATTTGTATGAAAATATCAGCAATATTGCTCCAATGAAGCCAGAGATCTTCTGTGACTTTGTCTCCAAGTTATCAGGATCTTGCTCATCAGAACTTGATTGGTGATCAGCAGGATAAACTTTACATCACTATAAGGAAAAGAGATATAAGTAAAAGAAACAGGTCATCGAACCAGAATCTGGCATTATCATCCCAGATATGCCAGGACCAAGTTGTAGAATAAGAAAAAAATCCAAGGAAAGAAAGACAGCAGACATTTGTAAAGAAAGGAGGTAGTATCAATTCATTGTGATATAGCAACAATTGTATTTTCAGAAAACTCCCAACAAAAATCTTGTTATATTTTGTAAAATATTTAACGATTAATATAGCTAGACTTTAAAGCCATTTTCGCTGAAACGTCCAGTCTCACAATATGAACTATAAATCAATATAAAGTGATAATTTTTTGTATAACCCAACAAACCTTTTTTAATATTCTAATTAAGGGTCCTTTTCCTAGGCAGGGTCATATTGTCTTCTAATGTCATTCCACACAATATCTTCCCCAACTGTTCAGAACATATCGCTTAGTTGAGCAGCTCCTCTCCTTACATCCAAATCTTCAGAGGCCTAAGTTTGCACCACTTTCATAACACTTAACTCCTTTGTTGAAAATTACCCTGCACAAATCATGCTGTTTTTCTTTGGATAATTGTCACCATAAGACATATCTGTGTCGGTGTGATGTAAAGCAAATAGTAGATAAAAAATTTATTTGGATATTTTCCAGTTCTCATATCAAGTAATCCTGGTGTAGGTCCCGTACACTGGAACCCTACTGTAATTGAAGTCTTACCAGAGACTTATACTTCATCCTCTTTACATCCTTACTACAATATCTAAACACCCTCATAACCATGTAAAAAGATCTGTACCTTTATTTACAACCTCAACCGGACGAGTTGGCTGTGCGGTTAGGGGTATGCAGCTATGAGCTTGCATCCAGGAGACAGTGGATTCGAGCCCCACTGTCGGCAGCCCTGAAGATGGTTTTCCATGGTTTCCCACTTTCACACCAGGCAAATGCTGGGGCTATACTTTAATTAAGGCCACGGCCACTTCCTTCCCACTCCTAGGCCTTTCCTATCCTGTCGTCGCCATAAGACCTACCTGTGTCGGTGCAACATAAAACAAATTTTAAACAAAAGAAAATTTGTTGTATTTACAACCTCATTAATATTACTCCAATGATCTACCCTATCAAAAGCCTTGGATAGATCAATGGTGATACAGTCCATTTGTCCTCCTAAATCTAAAATATCTGCTATATCTTGCTGGAATCTTGTGAGTTGAACCTCATTAGAATAACCTCTCCTAAATTGAAACTGCTTTCTATGAAACCAGCAATTAATTTTGCAAACCTGTCTAATATAATCAGAACCGGGCGAGTTGGCCATGCGGTTAGGAGCGCGCAGCTGTGAGCTTGCATCCGGGAGATAGTGGGTTCAAACCCCACTGTCAGCAGCCCTGAAGATGGTTTTCCGTGGTTTCCAATTTTCACACCAGGCAAATGCTGGGGCTGTACCTTAAGGCCATGGCCGCTTCCTTCCCATTACTCTACCTTTCCTGTCCTTTCCCATCGTTGCCATAAGACCTATCTGTGTCGGTGCAACGTAAAGCAACTAGCAAAAAAAAAAAAAAAAGATATAATCAGAAAGAATTCTTTTCCAGAACTTACATGCAACACATGTTAAGCTGACTGGCTTGTAATTTTGTGCTTTCCCTTGTACATTGAGGTACCATAGCAACTCTCCATTCATTTGGTATAGCTCCTTCATACTACCTGTAATCAAATTTTATTTTTTTTATTTTCGGAGATGGCACGATATCCCTACCCAATGCCTTTAGCATATCCCCAGAAATCATACCATCCCAGTTGATTTTCTGTCTTTCAATTATTTTTTTTTACCTTTTTTTAAATATCTTTATCATATGTAAATTCCAGTAATTTGTCAGTATTAGTAGCCTTCTCCACTTGGACATTATCCTTACGGTATATCCAATTATCTTTACATACTGCTGGTTGAATACTTCTGACTTCTGTAAGTCCCCACACCTATACACATATTCCTTTGTATACTGGGGCTACTATAGCAACTCTTAATTTGGTATTTTGAGTCTGTGACGGACTGTTGCAGTCCCAGCATTTAACAGCGATGGGATGGGGATGGCAAGAGTAGTTTTCAGCTGAAACTAGGAGCTTCTAGTCTAGACCTGCACGTTGCTGACAGATATGTGATGGTCTTCGTGCTGAGACCTGTGACTACTTAGAAATTTGGTCCCATCTCTGTCTGGGCAAGAGTAGTACCAATACCTCATTGCAAACACTTCAGAAAATGTGAGGCTAAAGATTGGTAGGCTCACTTATTGCCTGACTGGATGGGCATACCCGGTGTGTCACCCCACTTGTGGTCAGGAAACTAATCAGTCGATGATGTATATTAGAACTCTTTCTGGTATAAGTAATAATGGTATCCCTGAATTATAAACTGCATTTGTCACCCATAAGCTTATTAGATAATACATTGTTTTTGTTGCCTTGTGTGAAACTTGATTGTCTGGTGATGAAAAAGTCGTGGATTTAGGATTTGACAGTACCCTTGTGTGGAAGAAGAGGAGAGAAAGTGCTTGTATATTTTTGGGTTTTCCGTAAAAGACAAAATTGATAAATGCCCTCCAGCTTACTCCCATAGCAATCGGTGGGTGTCTTATGACACTGTATATGAGAATCTGGGAATATTTTTTCACTCCCATCTCCTCAGCCGGAGAACAAGTTTGGTCACCAGCTGAGCACACTTGTCAGCAAATTATCGCCTGTGGACAGTCGTTCATTGGTTGTTGATTTCAGTGCCAGTGTTCGGAGTGGCTATGGGGAAAATGTGATGGGCAAACATGGTCTTGGAAAATGCAACACCAGCGGGTTATTGTTTATCGGCCTGTGTGCTGAGCAGGAACTGTTGATCACCAATGCTCAGTTTTGGCTACCTAACCATTTGAAGATTATTTTAATGCACCCACGCTCTAAGGACCGGCATATTGACTATTATCATGTGGCAATGTAGTAGTGCGGACATTCTGATCACCAAGACCACAAGAAATATTGATTTCTGGACAGATCACGAAATTCTGATCTTTTGACTTGGAAATCTGTTTCCATCTAAAATTGTGTCTGCATCAGTCAGGTGTGTCCAGATAGGAGTTTAACACGTGTGCTCTTTCAGATAAATCCATTGTTCCACAACTCCAGAATGCAATGTCTGATCAGCTCGGATCTGATCCAAATGGCGTTGAGTAAGAATGATCAACAATTCATACTGTTCTAGAGTCAGCAAAAGAAACAATTGGTTTGAAGGAAAAGAGGATGCAAGACTGGTTTTGAGGACAACGGTACAGAAATTCTGAGCCTCATCGATGTCAAAAATAAAGCACTTATATCTCTTCAATAAGGCAATCCTCCAGTTTGAAGAAAGCCCAATTCCAAGATCGTAAACAGAAATGCCAGGCTTAAATGAGGGAAATGAACAACTGGTGGAATCAGGACGTTGAAGAATTTCAGAGATTGTCTGATATCCGAGATCTCTGAAGGTTGTTTCCAGTAAATTGTCTGATATCCGAGATCTCTGAAGGTTGTTTCCAGTGATTTAAGAGCTGATACCAGAGATCTCTGAAGTGTGTTTGCAGTGATTTAAGAGCTATGTGGAATGATTTGTTCTTCCGTAGGAACTCTGAAGTCAGCTGGCAATACTACCACCTTTACTGATAGCAAAGACATCTGGGACCCCTGGAAATAACACTTCCCCACTCTTTTAAATCAGCTCAGAACTTTCTGCATGATGTGGCACAAGCCCCTGAGCCATGGATGGAAATGCCACCATCATACAAAGAATTTTGTGAGGCTGTGAAGAAATTGAAACCCAGAAAGGCACTTGGATCAGACAATATTCCTGTGTAGTTGATTTAATGTTGAGGCTTATCCTTAAAACAAGGGTCTTCATGCTAATCCTTAAATCTGGAAACTCAGCAAGTACCTGCAGTCTACAGCAAGCAAACAGCTTGCAAGGATTCTGCAAATGAACTTCAGTTATGTGTTTCCAAAGGGAGACTACTAAAGTAATATATAAAGGAGAAATAACCCAGTACAATATTTCGAGTATAGTACTTGAATATGGGTAGAGTGGTGCTTTACACTGGTTTTAAAAAAATAGTCAGTTTTCCTTTGCTTCTTTGATTTTACGCACAATCAGATGGACGAGGCTCTGCTCTTCTGCCCCTAGTTTGCAGGTTCGATCCTGGCTAGTCTGGTGGTATTTGAAGGATCTCAAATACGGCAGCCTCGTCAGTACTTTACTGGCATGTAAAAAGAACTCCTGCTGGACTAAATTCCGGCTCATCATCTCATAAAACCATTACACAGAGATGCTGTCACCACTTAGATTTTGTGATGTTAGAAATAGTGTAATTTCTAGGTCCACATGCACACTGGGAACACTTTCATTATTTAGGCTTACTTCTTTATTACGGTCATCAATATCATCAAATACAACCTTTGGAACTATTTCTGATGCTATATCTCTATCACTTTGTGTAGCATATATGGAGAGACCTTCATCAGAAAGCACAAATTCTTCAAATTCAACGTTGTTCCAGATGAATGTATTCTGTGGGTATGATAACACGGGAGTAGTACTTCAATAAACTTCAGCATCCTGAACTGTGCCTTCACCATCCTTTTCCTCTGCAGTTGTCTTTTGTGATTCCAGCTTTAATAAAGCACTTGCAGATTTATTTAGACTTCACGCTGTCCCAGGCTGACTGAACGATGTCATGGCCCCTTCAAATAAGCAGACGTGCGAACTCTCCCGATTTAAGCGGGAGGCTCCCAATTTTTTAGTTCTTCCTCCCTGTCTCCTGATCGCAAGTACTTATCTCCTGATTTTGAGAACAGTATTGTTCATTGTTTGAAAATACCATTTTTTTCCTCATTCTTTAAGTTGCTGGAGAGAATTGATTTTCAGTGGGCACTGGCAGGTCAAATGAAATCAGCTCGTGATCTTAAATATGACAGAATCTCTATAAACGTAATGCTTTATATTTTTTCATTTCCACATAACAGTGCAGAGTTTGACACTTGTAACATGTTTACAAGGACAAAAATACAGTTCAAATCAATATATTGTGAAAAGGAATTATTGAAAAAAAAAAACCTTAAAACTATTTGGCAATGCTTTGAGCAAATAATTTAGTTCTGAATTTTTGAAAGGTCTAAGGCAGTTACGATGAAGTCATGTGTTCAGATATATGCAGTATAAATAAATAAATAAATAAATAAATAAATCGGATGATTAGTGTAATACAGCAGTATAATGATATGTTAAATATTCTTTAATTGATGCATGTTGTATCATCAATGATGGGTCTTAACATATCACGATATGCCATTGTTGGCACGTCTGAAATAATAACTTTACAGTATAAATCTGAAAAACAATTGCTACTACCGTACAGTGCAGTATAAAGTAATAGTTTTATACATAATGTACAGTAATTTACAACACTTACCTGTAACACATTGATATTTGGTATTACTTTTCCCGCATCAGTATTGGCGACCTAATGCTGTACCAGCAGCTTCCAGTTATGAACCTTTATGGTAGCTATTATTCCCAAATCCATTGTTTGCAGTGACTGGTGCTGTTTGGTTGAAGGGAGGCGAGTTCAGCTTACTGAAGGTCAACTAGCTGAGATGTCCAGGGCAGTTGTTTAACAGGAGCAAGATATTTCTCTTTTGACGATGCATTCAGTCATTCAGTTTTTCCAGATAAGCTGTGAAAATTACGCCAGTCATCCTGATTTGTTATTGGCCTTGTATTGAACAGGAATTGATTTTACACAGTTTACATAGCAAGGTTTGGCTGGATTTTCATATGACCAACGGAGGGAGCTTAACAGTCCCATTAGCATTTGTTGTAAAGTGAACCGTTAAGGCACTCTTTGCTCCTTTCGTCCCCATGACGAGGATCACCCGTCATCGCTAGAGTTTTGTCTGGTGGGAAGTTAAAGAATATCCATTCCGTCACAATTATAGATGTCAATAGAATCGCAACTTTTTATAATTTGGGAAATTAATTTTCTTTCCAATGACAAACTACATCCTCATCTACGCTGATGGACTCTTCCACAAATTCTGTGGCTGGTTATTTCAACTCTTACTCTTCTGCAACCAGCCAGAGGAAGCTTTAAACTCATCTGTCATGTTAAGCTGTTTAGCGAAATTCAATGCATTCTCCTGTAGCATCTTTCAGTCGATGTGGACTACAATTTTTTTTTTTTTTTCTTTCTTGGTGTTGTTAATTGAACCGGACTATAATACGTATTTAAATCAGGAAAACATCCTGTCTGTACTTTTTTACAGTTTCATGGTTAGAACCAGGTCTTGATGCATTTTTCTGTATTTTCTCTGCATGTTTTATTACTGTTCTCTATGTTGAATATGGCAGTCCTAGATGCTCAGTGATACTCTTTTGTGTTTCATTAGGGTGGTTTTAACGTCATTATTTTTAAATTTTCCCAAAGATTAAGTTTGTTCTTTACCTGTTGATAGGCACACGTCTTTTCTTTGTGACTGTTTCACTGAACTACAACCACAGAACGAGACCTTGTCTTACCATATTGTTGATGTGTGCAATGATAATACATTCCATAAATACACAGAGCGTCAGGATCTGTTGTCGCCTCACTTAACACATTGTCAGTGGCAGCCCTTCAATCTGCAAGTAGTGTCAAAAGGGTTATCTCTAGAGTCCACTTATTGAATTCGATGGGATTAGATGTCAATTTTCTCTCCGTGACTCTCGTATCCTCAATGCTGTATAATGTTTAAATGAGAAAGAAAATGAATGTCTCATTTATGGGAACCATACCAATGTGATTTATGTTGCAATGCCATCCCGAGAGGACAAAGAATGACATTACGCTGACAACGCCATAGGGTAACACGCACGACAAGGATGGAAAAACAAACAATAAAACAGTACAGTACTTCAGGTGATTAACTTACCATACATAAATGGAAGCTACCAACAGCGCAGCAAGGCCCATCCCTTTTTTTTTTTAAGTCTAAGATCCCGTGGAAATGCTGAGACAGGTATCAAAAAAATAACCTCAGTCTTCAAGGAAATGAAGTTATAATTAAGATTTAAAAAATTACTCTAAATGAAATTATTAAATCTATTTTGTTAAATAACTGGAAATTTGAAAATCTTTCAATTTCATTGTAAAATAAAAGAAAAATTTTAAAATATAAGTAACTTATTATTAATATTTAAAAAAATTTACATTAAATAAAATTTGAAAAATCTTAAAAACTTTTGAAAAATAAGGAAAATTTTAGAATCCGAATAAACAGAACAGTAATAATATTATCAAAATCTTGCAAATCGTATAAGTAAATGAATGAAATTAAAATAAATATAGCAGGTTTAAAATAAATAAATAAATATTAAATAAGTTTACTAAATAGACTATATACTGAGCTCCTTAAACTAACTTAAAAGTTTTTTTTACCCATACAAATCAAGGGAATGACGTTGATTGTCTTACGACAATCCATGGTGGAGGAATCTTACACCGGAAACACAGTCGGAAAGCATAGTTCCATAACACATCACACAAAATTAAAACAATAAAAATGGCACAATGGTTTCATAGTTAATGTCATGGAAGGAATGATTCAAGGTAAAAGAGGAAGAGGAAGACCTAGACTGCAATATTCAAGACAGATCCGAGATGACTTAGGAACAGGTTCATATGTGGAAATGAAGAGATTAGCGGATTACAGAGAAGAGTGGAGAAGACGAATTGCTGCCAACCAATCTTAGGATTGAGAATTAAGAAGAAGACTAACATAAATGAATTTAACACTAATCCCAATTAAAATCCAACAGATAAGAAAATCAACAAATTAAAAACCCACAGTCAATAAATAGAAAATAAGGGAGATCCAGTAACCCAAGGTGTCAACATACACGAAGACTCAAACACGATCTCAAACCAAGATCAAAACAATAATAATCACATTGACGCCACGCAGGAACAAGAAGAAATCCCAAGATAAGACAACAATGACACAGTTACATAATAGGTCAAGGCACAGATAAGATAATACAACAATGTGAAGAAAAGATAACGATACCGAATGTTAGAAAACCCTCCACGGAGGAATTTCCTAAAACCCCACCAAACAATACATGTTAAATGAACAATATTTTTTTTTTTAGAATATTACATTGTAAAATTACAAACTTGAAATAAAATCAACTTATAATTTTGTACTTCCCAGAATTTACCTCTATATGTATAGGAACAGAAATGTGGTACTTAATATGAAGTTCTAATTAAATGGAAGCTGTTAATATGAAAGGGAGACATAAACTTTACTGTTCTAAAATTAATTATTGATAATAATAAAATTAGTATATTAACTAAGAAGAAGAAAAAATCAAGGGTGACAAATGGTTGATTACGCAGCGCATAGGTCAACACATGGTCATTACAGAGTTCGAAACCAGCGCAGTGAAAATCAATTAAACCAGAACAGAATGACAAAATTAACACAAACACGGGCAAAGATTACATAGTAACCACCAGCAATAAATTTCAAATAGTAACAACACATGCACTAAGGAAATACCATGAAACACGCGCCAAACAAGCAGAATAAAAATATATCAGAGAGGAAAAATAAAATTTAGAAAGGCGAAAGAAATTTCAGTGTTACTGGTCAAACAATAGCATATCATTTACATGGTACAAACATGGCGCACAAACGCCATACAGAAAAGGAATACTGACCTAGAAATCTCACAAGTAACACACAAAAATTAACTGACAAATCAAAGTAATATTACATGACCCAAAGAAAAATTTTAAGATGTAGTACTTACATGTATAGCAACATATCCATAGCAACTTACCGGTATCAACCTATACACTGGTAACACCCAAAAGAAATGTTTAACCTAATTTTTAAAAAAATCTTACAGGCTAAGGTTACACCACATATTGAAAGAAAAAAATTAATCCCTAAACAGGATCTTCTACACCATTTCAGCCTGTTCCAGTTGGGTAGTCTCTCATTTTTGCAGCGTAAAGTGGAGACATGGCCTCCAGCGTCTGTTCCAATACTAGTTATATAAGTCACTGATAGAGGGCATCAAAGTTCGTTTTGCAGTCTCATACACCACATGTACTGTCAACACGGAGAAATGATTCAGAATTACATGCTGATGATGCTACAATAGTCTTATATGTAATGAGCAGGAGAAACGTAGGTAAATGTTCCATGCGTCTTATCCTTATGCCGTGCCATACAGACACGTAATTTAATTATACGGCTTCTCAAATAGTCAGATCCCAAATTAATATATATTCATAACGTCACAATGTGGAAACATATTACCAGAAAACTTATTGGGCTAAATATTAATGGACAAAGTTCAGTGCCTCAGTGCCTAAAACACGTAGTGTTTAACTGCATAAAATGCAGGAGTAAATAACTTATAAATGAGGTTCAAGTGTATTTAGCCATCTCCAGGTTGTCTCTGAGAAGATTCTTCTTGAGTTGTGCTTTCCATGCCTCAAGAGGCACTTTTGCGCTTGGCAACTCCCAAGAACAATTCAGAGAACAACAGGTGCTGCATGTACTTTTTTATGTTCCGGTAAAGTCCTTCCCAAGACCTGTTAGGTGGACAGTATCAAAACACTTCAGTTGCTGTGAACTCTTTTGTCTTGATTTAAGCACTCCATGATTGTATGTCAGGTCAGGTTCCCCATCAAAAGAACATATCTGATGCTTTCCCTATTACACATATCGAAGCAACTGAACTGCAGTATGCAATATGCTGATGACACCTCCCCGTCCTTATAGTGTAGTCTGTGTGGAAGCATGTTTCATGCTAAAGTTGGCTTGCGGAAGTACAGGCACAAACAGCATTGAGTGCAAATTGATTGTAAAATTTGTAGCGTCTTCATGAAAATTTTGTGCTTCGTTGCAGAATTTGTTTAGCAGGGTTTTTTTAGACTTGGTACTTTTTGGGTTAAGAATTGTAGCCATTGCACAATACCATTTGTTTACTGACAGATTTTTAAACTCTATAAGGAATGTGTTAGACCTACCAGACTTTTTATGTACTGCTAATAAACAAGTAAGTGTGCAGTTTTTATTTGACTTTTGAACTTCAATTTCCAATCCCTCTGGGGAAATCTGACCTATTAGGTCACAATTTACTTCAAAAATTACACATACATTGTACCACTAATTTTGGTTCATGTACTAAGAGAATTAGATGCTGTTAGCCCTTAATGCATGATACACTGTTCATAGGCATGGTAAAGCTAAATGTTGCTTTTATATGGAGAAAAGACTTTCTCTGCTGAGTTGTGTCATCCAGATATATGTTTTTATCATATTATGAACTTGATTCTAGAATTTCAAAGATTTCTTAATTTGAGTTATATTGGTAAAGCATGGCTTGAAATTTCGATCATATGTTGGACTTCATACAGTGCTTTTATTTCTAATGCTGTCTTTTTAGGAACTTATTTATGTTCCTTTTATAATTATATTAATAAATTTTCTTCTTTTATTAGCATGATATGTTTTTAAATTTTGTTCTACTGTGTTATGCTTGTATATACATAGCCCACCATTCGCTTTTCAAACAGTCGTTTGCAACTAAGCGGTTGTCCTGTTATTTGCTTAGCAGGCGTGATTAGTACGGTAGTCCCGGACTCCCCGCACAAGATCTTCATTGGTGGCCTTCCCAACTACCTCAATGAGGACCAGGTGAGTCTTATTCTGTTCACAGCCTTATGCAAGATTATAATATGCTGTAAATTTTGAAGAGAACCTTGTCTCATTTGAAATGCATGCCTAATCCACTGAAGCTAAATTTTGTTTCTGAATTCAAACTGAAATTCTTTGCTAAGAATGAAGTGTGTGCTTAAAACGTAGTCCATGTCATTTGTTGCTTTAGCCGGGCTGAGTGGCTCAGGCGGTAAGAGCAGGTTCGATTGTGGCTCAGTCCAGTGGTATTTGAAGGTGGTCAGATACGTCAACCTTCTGTTGGTAGATTCACTAGCACAGAAATTACCACTTTTGGGACAAATTCCAATTACACGGCATCTTTGAAAAACCATAAAAGTAATTAGTGGGGTGTAAAATAATACCATTAGCATTATTTGACACTTTATGAAGTAAAGAGATCTCTCGCATGGATTTCTTTATCTTTTTAATTCAAATTATTTATGAGAAATTTATTATTTAAGTTGTTTCCTTAAACTAAAATCTCTGGCAGTTCAACTTGTGTATTCCCAAGTGCAAGACAAAATCAGGCAAGGTTCTCTTAATTATTTTGAATGTCTATAACATTTAAATTGCTGTTATGAAGTCCTTTTAAAAACAGAAAACTGCCTTGAGTTAACAATAGGCAAGCTAGTGGGTGACAGTAACTTCTTGGGCAAGATTTCTAAACGGACAGACTCAGTCTCGGGATATTTTTATCAACTGTGGAGGATTTTGTTTCTTATGTAATTTTTTTTACTTTCATATCTGTTGTCTGTGTATGATACTGTATTTTTCCATGTTTTCTTTTACCCCTCTCTCTCCCACTGTTTACATTCCTGTTTATAAATATCACCCAGTCTGAAAAAGGGGGTAGTGTACTTTGGAGTATCGTATTTACTCGTGTATGCCATCAGCTATAGTTTTGAGACTTTGTGCATTTGGTAATTATTTTACAGAATGGTAAAAACTAAAATAGGCCTATATTGTTTCAAATTTTTGTGGGTTCCTTGCAAATTCGTGTGTAGTAGTAATACCTTAAATAAATATTTTATATCACAAGTTTACTAGTTTCTGTTAACTCCAATATAATTCATTTCATGTTCTCCATTGTTCTAAACTTTTACTTTGGATATGTACAGTAAGGCTTCTTTTATACATTTTTGAGGGGCCTGAAGAGAAAATATGCATAACTGAGTAAAAAGCATACTATATATCTGAAGAATTTCTGCATAGAAAGTATTCACCACTGCATTCCACAGAAAATTAAGTAAATGGAGTAACATGAACCAGCATTATGCAGTAATTTATTTTTCATGTTTCTTTGGCCAGCATTCGTGTTGAATTGGCACAAGTTACCAAAGAAAATTAAATGAAAAATAAAACTGAGGTCATAAACTCTTCATGGGGAATAATTGGTAACTGAATGCATTCAGAGTTCCAAAAAAACATATGCTGGTAGAGGTGTTCATTGTTCCTAGAGCTATCACTTGCGCACATCATTCTGCAATATGCAAACAACCCCTTTCAAATTGTTTGTAGACTTAATGGCGTTTTACAGCACGACTTTGTTCAATAGATCACTAGTTAAAGTCTGTTTAGTCGATAATTTGAAAATGAAACCCTGCACTGTGACTAGAGTGCTTCTCCATATCTCACAAGTTATTTGCAACCCTTGCAAAAGGAATATTTTAGTAAGAGCTAATAAATACTGAAATACAAAAGAATCAAAATACATGTAGTGAATGACCTGTTAGCTACAGGTGACTGGCTTTCCTCCATATTAGCATACGAAGAATAGCTGCAATTCACGTGACAACCTTATGTGAGACGAAGACGAACAGCGTGAAAATTCCTTTTATACAGAGGCAAAATTTTGTGTGCGAGATATGTGCAAGACTTCCTTACAATTTATTTTGAGTAAAAAAAATAAAAAAAATAAAAATAAAGACATGGGAAGTTAGATACATGTGAAGGCAATACTCGAGTAAATATGGTTACTTGTAACCCAGATATTTTACAGTGACTATCTACTTGCAGCAGGAGGTAGTAGGGGTTAGTGAAATCAGTTAATTGAATTGTATCTTGCATGTTTTATTGCTGTGTTAATCTTATTACATCATTCTTGAACATAGCAAAATAATTAAGCTAAAAAATGCAGCAGTTAGTAAATCACTGCCACTTAATATTATATTATTTAGATCTTGATGAAGTTTCACGTAGGCTTAGTTTGCTACACCTCCTATGAGATTAAAGAAACAAAACTTTTTTTCATGCTGCAAGCTGAAGTCCTATCGTCATTACCCTGTAATTTCCCTCCATTCTCAGACTCCATTTTGATACTTCATGCAGATGTCCCCTCAGTTCTTATATTGCCTCCTTAAAGCCTGATAGCATGATCTTTCCTAGACTGCTGTCCTCTCCTGTTAAAAACTTCTTGTATCTGTGCTTTTTACAACTTTACTGAACATGAAGAGGTGGGGGCTTCAAGAAAGTAGATACTGAACGAGAACTCACTACCACAGGAATTTCTTATATACTCCTTGAATTTAAAGTTATTCATTTATTTTTCCACTGATAATTTTGCTCCAGTTTTTAATTCTCCCACTCCTGGATTTAGGGTAGGTTTAACTCATCAGTCCATTGTCAGTATTATTTTATTTATCAAATATTTTTTTTAGTTTTGTTGTGTCTTATCTCTCCATGCTTCTCTGTGGAGTTCCTTAAATGTGACTCAAATACAAAAGAGTAGGTGTTTTCAACCTTTGTAACAATGTCACTGATGTTAACCTTACTAGTTTTCTGGTCTGAGATAAATCAGTCCTTGGAAATTTCAGCCCATAGCTTCATGAAGATTTTTGTCTCGAGCATTCTTTTTCACGCTTACGTTTTAGCTCTTTGGGACACACAAGACTTCCTGTGGTATTTATGTAACTGCGAGATTGACTGAGATTATGGGCAAAACTACTGCAATCAGTCTCTCATTTTGAGAAAGGGAGACATCTCCTGAAAATGCAGTTTGTGGAAGAAAACGTAACTCCTAGCAACTAGAAACAGGTGTCTCCTTTCTTGTGTTCCCTGCATGTTCCATGTCAAGTTCCTGACATTACGCTGACACTCTTTCCAATATTAAATGTAGTGTGTGGCGCTGAGTTGCCTGTACTTGACAGGATTTGAAGACAGAAGAGGAATAATTTTTTATGGTCCAAGGCTTCAGGAACACAGCTTTACTGTTACCATTTTTAGAGCACTTCATAGTGA
Organism: Anabrus simplex; assembly: GCF_040414725.1. Lineage (NCBI taxonomy): Eukaryota > Metazoa > Arthropoda > Insecta > Orthoptera > Tettigoniidae > Anabrus > Anabrus simplex. The sequence continues at coordinate 265,772,990 of NC_090270.1, forward strand.
ATAAGTGGGGTTTTTTTCAAATATTTCTTTTTGAAAATTATCTTCGATTTAATAAATTCTCAAGTTATTTTGCATTGAATGGCATATCTTCGTTCTCTATAGTGCTAGATTAATGCTGTTAACAATAGATCTAGGCATAAATCTGTGCTTCCTGATGCTAGTTAGGCCTTAAGGTAAGTACCTATTTTCTCTCCCATTCAGGCACATGACTTGCAGCGCTGGATCGAGCCGAGCAATGTGGCAAGCTTTTAAGTCTTCTTGTGCTGTATTGTCTAGAAAAGAAGTGATCCGTTCATCAGTTTCTGAGCTTACACCTAAATTGTAAGCTGTTATGCTCCCTTGTAGATAATGCTGTCTCTTTTCCATGAAGTTTCTCACTTTTGCCAGTAGTTTGTGATTTTCAAATTATCGAAGAAAACCTCTTCAGATTACCTTCGCTGCACAACCATGTGTAGGGCAAAGACAACTACATGTATAAGAATATTGTCATAGAATTTTCATAATAGAATTATGTGCTTCATGCAAGTGATATATGAATGCATGTAGCATTTTATGTTTGAGGAGATTTTAAATCACTTTCACTGTTTTGTATTTTTTAAGAAAATGCTGGGAATGGATGGTCAGTTACAGAAGTAAACTTAAATAGGCTCACAGAATCGTTTTAAAATCATAGAAATCAAAGTTACCTCACTGATGGCAGGTAATTCAAGGACAAATGTTATACTGTTTTCATTGTAAGAAAATCTTATTAATTTCCCTCAGTATATTAGGATGAGACTTCTTACCATCATTTAGGTAATAGCTGCAAATGAAGTGGAACCTCGCTCATAAGAATAGTTTTCCCTGTTCCATTGTTCAGGTTTGATGGTACTGGGAATATTCTGTGCTAACATCACTCAAATTAGTCATTCGATGTTTCTGCATTGTCTGGAAATCACAGTTCCAGCCGACCTTTGCTATTAGATTGTTAGTTTGGCAGTTAGTCATTCATGTTCAACTTGACTCATTGCTAAACAAGTAAATGTTCATATGCTTGTGTATTTCGCACTTTATATCTCAAGTCTAGGATGGTGGATTCGATCCTGATTGAGGTTGATGGCATTGGAAAGTGATTAAATGTGACCACTGTGTGTCATCAGCTTCTGGCATATTCAAGATGTCCTGGAAGACTAACTTCTGACACTGCGGCATTTCAGTTGTAGCAATAATGGATGTATCATTTTAAGTATGTTTCATTGGGATATTGAATAACTATTGGAATATTTTTGAATGCACCACAGATCATTTTGTCATCATACTATGTTTGTTCATTCATTGCATTTTTAAGACCCTAGCATGTGATTTCTTTTAGTCTTTTGCTTCTTTCATTACACATTGTTTTCCTTCATTATTCATTGTTTCCTCTATGTTTTGAAGGACAGAAAATATTGTAAGAAAACAGCATTAGTGCCTGTGAATTTATTAGGTCAGGATTGGAGTTATAAAGTGTCAATTTTCATATACAGACATTTTACTTGTAGCTACTGTTGATGTTTCTAGCAATAATTTAGTGTATGATGGGGGGAAGTTAAATGTTGGAGACGTTGGCAAAGTTTTAACGATTTCTGGGATAAAAAGAAATACTGTTTCAGTGTAAGAAGAATCTTGTTGATTTCCCTGAGTATACTGTGTTCGGATGAGACTTGTTACAATAATTCAGGTAATAGCTGCAGGTAGTAGATGTTTATAACAATTCTGAAAATTTTCATTCCCTTTTTCAGTAAAAATATAACTTGGTTGTTTTTTTGCATTTTGTATAGGCCTTGTTCTTGTATTGGATTGCTAAAGCAGAGGAATGTCATTGTATTGATTCTGGAATTTAAAAAAAAAACATACTTCTATAGAGCGTTCCATCCTTAAATTGCAGTACAACGAGAATGGAGCGCGCTGTTGCGAAATCAACTCGTGAAGATCACGCTCGAGTGTGGCTCAAACAGGGCGTCACAGTTCCACATTTTTCATTTGTAATTTTCTAATTTTAAGTTCATTCACAAATTGATATTTGTAGGATGGTAAAATAAATACAGCATACCTTAATCACTGCCGTTGCTCCCAGACATTGGACGTACACCTTTTATCTTTTCTGCAAGGCCTGATGTTCCCGCTTTGGATGAACCAGGTTCGGGAGAACTTGAGGATGATCCGGACGATGAAGAAAGTCTTATTAAAAACTGTTCATCGTCGACATCGTCCTGTAATTCATCTGCTTTCCACGAATCTCTTTCATTTTTCTTTTCTTCGTTCACGTAATTTGCCCAATTGTCCACCGTAATGTTCTTATACTCAGCGGTTATTAAATTTTCCTTATTTTTCTTTAATGATATGTTACGATACCGGATGTAGTTTTTCACCTGGGACCACACCATCTCAATAGGTTTTACTCGCGGTGATAAGGAAGGAGACGTAGAATCTGCTGCTTTTGCCATTTCATCTATTCTCTGCTTATCGTACAGGGCCTATGCTGAGAAGCCATGTGCAACAATTCTCCCTTGAGCATCCCGTCTTCGAAATATATTTGTTTATGTAACCCCTGTACGAAGTCATGTCTTCGCCAAGAAGCCACCGGCAAAGGTTCCAACTTACAGGAATGATAAGCAGCATTATCCAGCACGATCACGGCACCTTCTGGAGTGTTCGGCAACAGTTGTTTCGAAAACCACTTCTCATAAATTTCACCAGTCATTTTCTCGTGGGCGTCTGTTGTGTTTTTATGGCGTACAGTTAATAATTTCATCGGTTTCAATGAAAGCTGCTTTATTACCTCGTCTTAAATAACGGAAGCCTATAGCATGTAAGAAGCGATATAACGTAGTTTTGGAAAATTGTGGCAAAGAATCGTCTCCATTTACCCGACTCAAAATCACGCTCAATGTCAGTGGTATGTTAGCTAATAAGAGAATGAACCACCCGACTCACTCTACTTTGCACAATTTCATCATATTCATTTTCCTTGTATTTTTCTGCCGTCCTTCTCATTTTTACATTTTTTTGGCGGGAGTTCCTTCCTTATAGCATAGATTGTTCATTCGGAACAACCAGTAGCTTTAGCTGTTTCACTGACTACGCTACTCACATTCATATTCTTTAAAAAATTATCCAGGACACTCATAATATTGCGTCCTTTTCCCCTGAGTTTACCTACGGAACTTTTCTTTTTAATTTGACGATCCATTGTACATTCTTCTGCACTTTTTCTTCAAACTAAGACCCCCCCCCCCCCCCCCCGCACGAGCACGAACTCATGACTACAGAGACTATAAACACAACAAACACAATCCACTTGTCCTCAAGAACTATACATTTATCACTGATCTTTATTTAATCGATCTTATAATACTGATTAAATGAACACCACTGCACACGACTGTCTGTATATTTAAATGCTCACTGTTTGGGAGATCCCTACTGGCCAGCCAGCCGAGTCACTCGTGAAATGTAAACAAACGAGACATTCTCCCTGTCATAAGTTAAGAGATAAGCGAGATAAGGACTTGAGGGATGATTTAAAAATAACTTCCATATCTGAAGACCGTTTGCTTCGCTTTAACCACGCCATGCCAAGTCAACAGCAGACGGTGGCCAGCGACTGACTTTTTTGTGTACACATTTCTGTCTTTGTTCTTTGAACTGCGGAACGTTTCTTTTTAATTTGACGATCCATTGTACATCCTTCTGCATTTTTCTTCGAACTAAGAGCATGAACTCACGAACCACACAAACGAAATACACTTGCCCTCAAGAATTGTACATATGTCACATATGTATTTATATCACTATTATACGTACGTACTACTGACAAAATGAGCACTGCACTGCATGCGACTGTCTGGAAATGTTAAAAGCGCATGTCTGGGAGATCACTACCGGTACTTCAGCCAGCCGGTCACTCGCGAAACCAAAATTCAAGGAGGCATTGTTCCCATCACAAATTAAGAACTAAGCAAGATAAGAACTTCGGGATTGTTTTAAAATAACTTCCATATCTGAAGTCTATTTGCCTCCCTTTGACCCTCTCTCCCATCCCCCGTGCAAATTCAAGAGGAAAGACGCTGGCCAGCGACTGACTTTTTCGTGCCTGCACATAAAAATCCCTGAACATGACTGAAAATAAACGCATATACTGCATTTTGTTATTTAAATTTAAAATAAACTTATCTACATCAAGCTGAAATGTTTCTTTACCAGCAGTGAAAAAATTAGGATAATGAATATAAAATAGGAGTTATGACATAAGTTCTATGCAATGAAGATTTTGCATTTGGCGTAACTTCCATTATATTACCATTTTCACCCTTTTTTTTTTACCATTAGTTTTGTGAATCGCATAAAATGCGCCTTGGAATTCTGTACATATCACGATATTCACCCATTTTAACCGATAACATTCTGCTTTACGGATATTTGGCAAACCTGCTGCATTGGAGTAGGACTGCACTACCCGCAAAACACGGGAGAAGGAAAGAGATGGAATTATCCCATTACTGCTGTACTGGCATTTTAAGGTTGGAACGCTCTATAGGCCTTAATACAGGCTATTTTTTAACATTCAAAACCTTTCTTAGAAGTGAAGCTTCCACGGTGTGAAGAATTATTTAACCCGGAAATTAAATTAAATAATTCAAAACCTTTTTCGCTAGTACGAACCATTCAAAGAATGTTTCATATTTTATTCCATTAATTTTATTAATTTAGAATGGAGGTAGCAATTGAGGCTTTCACGGCCGGCGTTACAAATCATTTCAGCGTTTTCCGGGCTTGTAGGCTGTGGTCCAGGAGCGAGTGAATGTCCCGACGTTTCACCGAAGACGCGTTAGGGAGCCCGGTGTACATTGACCTGCCTTAGCGGAGACAGGCAGCTGATCACCTGTTGCTTTCTTTGGTCTGCCGCGGCTGTCGTGTCCTTCAGGATTTAGAGCTTTCAAGACTGGAAACCAGGCTTTGTTTACCCGTTCAGATTCCTCCTTACGGTTAAAGCTGTTGGTGTGCTTCAGGATTTCAATGGCTTCCCTCTGTAGTCGGACGTGATAAGACACAGTAGTTGACAGTACCTCGGTGTCGCTGTACTGTATGTCGTGGCCTGCTAGCAGCGAGTGTTCAGCGACTGATGATCTGTCTGTCTGTCCGTCCCAGCCGGCTGTCTGTTATGCTCCTTCAGTTGTGTGGCGATGCTGCGTTTGGTAGTGCCTTTGTATACCTGGCCGCAGCTGCACAGGATCTTGTAGACACCTGCTGTGGAGAGAGGATGGCGCTTGTCTTTGGCAGACCTAAGCAGTTCCTGGCTTTTCTTAGTCGGCCTGTACATGGTTTTAGCCCCATGGGACTCCAGTAGCCTCCCTTTCTTAGTATACGGCAGAAAGGCTTAAGCTGCCAGCCGCTCCTCTTCTTTCTTCTTGGTTGTTGGACGTCTGGGATGGAGTGCTCGCTGGATATCTTTAGGGCTGTACCCGTTGGTGAGTAGGACCCTATTGACGTGGCTGAGTTTCTCGTTTAAGTGCTGAGGTTGACAAATTCTCTTAGCACGTTCGGCTAGCGTCTTAATCACTCCGTATTTTTGTCGTGAGTGGTGGTTGGACATCTTCTGAAGATAGTGGTCTATGTGAGTCGGTTTGTGGTATACTGTGTGTCCCAAGTTTAAGTCGGCAGTCTTCGTTACCAGAACATCGAGGAGAGGGAGCTTTCCCTCGTTTTCTGTCTCCATAGTGAACTGAATATTGGTGTTAATACTATTCAGATGCTGTAGAAACAGCTGTAATTGTTCCTTTCCGTGGCTCCAGATCAAAAGGTATCATCTACGAAGCGCAGCCACACCTTAGCTTTCAGTGGTGCGGTCTCGAGTGCTGTTTCTTTGAACTTTTCCATATAGAAATTTGCTATCATCGGACTCAAAGGACTGCCCATTGCGACACCGCCCACTTGTTCATAGAGATTGCCATTCCACAGGAAATAGCTTGTCATGAGGCAGTGGTTGAACAAGTTGGTAATGTCCTCGGGAAAAATCTGAGCGATGTGGTCCAGGGCGGCCAATAGACGAGCAGCGTGCCGTATCCTGCACTATATAATGAGGTGGAATTACAACAGCACTTCATTCCACTGAGAGCTTCGCTGCTATCGAAGTCAGTCGGAACCCTTGACAATAAAGTATATAGGAAAATATTTAAAATTTTATTTCCACCTGTTCAATACAATACAAGATGTTGGCATTTATATAAAAATATTTTTCAAATGTGAGACATGTTTTGCCTCACCATAAATGCCAACATCTTGTATTGTATTGAATAGGTGGAAATAAAATATTTTCCTATATACTTTACGAAACTTTCAATACGGACAAAAAATGATTTTCATCACTTGTAACCCTTGACAGTGCTGAACGCAGTCTTCGGTGAAACGTCGGGACATTCACTCGCTCTTGGACCACGGCCTACAAGCGTGGAAAACGCTGATATGATTAGAATGGAGGGTTTGCTTGTTGATCATCTAAATTTTGAGGATTTTGTAATAAATGATAGTTCAGTGACTTGTGGCATGGTTTGTAACAGCTTGTATCAAAGTTCAGTGTTCCATAGTGATTTAGCAATGGCATTCAGTGAAGGCAGTGAAAATTCCTGTGTATCTCTTCCCTTACCCCATTCTTTTTTCCCCCTGTTATCTATATAAGTGAACAAATGGTTTAATGGCGTATTCAAGGATAATATATCGTCTGGTAAGTTGCGCCCATTTTGAATTCCTTTTCTGGACATAAACCTATACTAAATGAAGATACCATTCAATTGATGATGATTCCTCCTGGTGCCACACTAGATGTATATGAATTGAGAGTATGAAAAAGCTTTCTACCTAGATTATCTGACACGGTTCGATTTTTGAATTTAGATATTGTTTTGGTACTCAGGAACACCATCTTAAAACTTCAATCTCATGTCATACCATCACCTGTTTCCTTGTTTTTGTCCCGTGTGGCAATACAGCTGATATCAAAGCCAGTACTTGGACAAAAAATCTCGGGAGAGCATCCTATACTATATCGTTTTGACAGTGGTGACTTAAAACTTTCCACTTTCCCTTAACCTTGCTTTGTTAGGTGTGATTGGTGTAGAACCGCTTTGTGCTTTCAACATTTCTACCAGAAGAGTCACTGCTACAGTTGCTTTTTTGTGTAACATCCCTTGTTATACTGATTAATCTTTATTTTCACCATAACAATCTTATTCTATTGCCTTTATTGGCCCACGATCGATGCAAGAGTTAAATTATTTTTTCTGTGCCACTACAACATGCTACGCAATTACTAACGGAATAAAAAATATCAGCAACAGGGTCACTCGATGAGTGAACCAAGAACTCACCGCAGTCCTGCGTAGCCAACCGCGCCAATTCAAACATATGAACTTAACGCCTTCTGTAGGTCGCATGAGTTAACCCATTGAACTGCAATTTTTCTTGAAAATAAATATACATTGATTACGATTTAATCTGGCTTAAAAGAGAACACTTTTGCTACAGCAAGTTAACATACTGAAACACAGTTCACATTCTAACAATAGTTCAACACAGTGTGGTAGATCTTAAAATAGTCATATACATGCAGTGCCACCTTACACTTATCACATTCATAGCGAGATTCACCCCTGTTCTTTCCCTTGGGATTTTTTCCTCTGCAGTCATAGCAGACCTCGCAAGAAAAGCCACAGTGAGAAGATGAAGAGATTTTGGGAGAAGGAAAAGACGACGACATCAGCTAAATAAGTTTAACTGCGCTCATTAGTCAGACATAATGAAATAATAATAATAATAATAATAATAATTACAAGCCTGACAAACTGGATCAATACCTTCTTTCAGCAGAAGAAAAACCATGGGGCTTGGAGAACTGAACTCTGTGGTAGCAAGAAGATTACACCACATCTTATTTGGTACATTGTCTATTTGTGTACATGTTCAGTTTTCTAGGTTATGCACACGCCCACCTGCGTCCCCGTCTTCATTTTCTTCAATATTATAATCTAATTCTTTGGAATTACTAATGCTATCGTCACTCGAAGGTAATTCAGTTTCACTTTCATCGGGAAAACCGTCACTGACATCGCTTTCCTCCAAAAAACGTAATATTCGAGCTTCATCCGACTCGGCCATGACATTGACTTTACCTTCACTAAAGCTTTACGTGGCAATTTAGTCGATCGTATTTAGACTCTTTGGCGGCGAAATACGTAGCTGAAGGGCAAAGATAGTTGAAATACGATTACCAACATTTCGTAGACATGTTGGGATTGCAAAGAAATATCGATATGTATCCTTGGAAACCTCAACAAAGCAATAAAGAGGGTGGACGGAAATTTCTGTCATTGCAAGGCAATGGGTTAATTTCCAAAAGAAATGTTTTACTTGTTGCGTTATTCTTAGCTCATTTAACGTGTATGCAATATTGACATTAGATCCGTGATTTCTTGGTAGGTGACCTACCTTTGTCAGGTAATTTTACTATATCAGAGTTCATATTTTCTACCTGGTATCTGTAAAAGTAGTAATACACTTGATAGATCCCTTACCATGGAAATAGTGGATTGAAATCAATAGGTTTTATCATGTAAAAAAAGTTTTAAAATATACACTTAGGACTAGAACTTATGGCTAAAATTGAGTTTATTTGGTTACGAGTTTCTCACTATATGCCGTACTCTTCACCCTACCCGGCTTGCTGGAAGGGCAAACCGATGGTGGTGGTGGTGGTGGTGGTGGTGGTGGTGCTGATGCCGTACTCTTCTCACTATATGCTGTACTCACAATAGTGGTCTACTGCTTCTTATTGCTGCAGAATAATAACAGTGGCACAAACCGATAACTCTGTGGAAATTTACAACATTTTCTTCATAATTGGCTTTCTTGATTTTGCTATAGCTTTCAACAGACGTACTTAACTCGTGACCGCATATCCAAACTGTGGTTTTTCAGTCTCATATATGCATATCCTTTTTTTTTTTTTTTTTTTTTATGCACTGCAGTTACTGCTTGTCCATTCAAGTTGAGCCTTATTTTCCCCCAATCATGAATGGACCTCTCGTCATCGTACTTTCCTCCCGTTGTGTGATTAATATGGAGCTTTTCTTTGTCCATAAATGACCTATAACAAGAACTCACACTGGCCATCTAAAACCTGTGTTATTACTTAAACTGGTACCATGTAAATAACGTGATATATATATGTGACATTCTTCTCGGTTTTGACGCGAACAAATTTACCAGTATGGGCCAAAGAAACTACAAACTTCCAGATTTCTGTAAGTCATAAGTACTGTACTGGTCGTGGTACAAATAATACCTGCACGCCAAATATCTTCAGCCAAATTTTGAAAACATTTGCCGGGATTATTTGCATATACACTATATGTTTCTAATTCGTAAGTAGGCTATCGCACAACAAAATATTCACTACCTTTCATACATTTCTAACTTCTGACTGGAATGCGTTCTACAAGCACCAACAAGCTCATTGGGTTACTCATTATTCTAGCTGCTAACCAGCAAGCAAAACTGAACTTTCCCTAAACTAACAGATTACTCCTCGAAAGTGCAATTACTTCATGAAGTTTAGGAATTAAAGGCCTTTTCCTATCACTCGACTTCCCCTGCTCTTCCTCTGATGGATCTTAGCTTTGTTGAAAATCGCATTCTGTACACAAGAGAACAGCAGTTTCAGAATTCCTCATTAAGATGTTTTCTTGATAAGCAAGTTTTAAATTAGTATGATTGATTTCCATAGTATTAAATTTATATAAAAATGCTTCACTTATCATGTGGTTTTTTACTATTACCACACTTGGTACGATCACATCTCTCCGAATCCTGAAAATGTTATTTGTCTTCTCTTGGATATTGAATGTGATTGTAGTTGTCATTCCAGTCAGAAATTACAAATGTATTCTTCGTTGTACAGCGAAAGGTTCAATATTATTTTGATGTGAGATAGCCTAATTAGAAATTGGAATGTAAGTACGGGAAGTTCTGTACATGGTACACCTTTTTGTGATAGCGTACTTATGGATTTTAAAAATGTTAAGCATATCCTGCAAATGCTGAGTGTTACACATTATAGTATGTATGCTGTTTACAAGTCACAAGTATAAAGGTGTATCATTTCTTCGAGCTGCTTTTCTTACAAGAGGTTAATGTAAATATTAAAAATCTCAAATAACCTCATGTCAACATTGTGAGAAATTGAGTGTGCAAAATTGCTCTCATCTAATTACAGATTAATGTATCAAATGCAAGCTAAACAGTCCCACAGCTATGAAAATATTTGAGAGAACAAGAATGTCAGATAGTGAGCTTACCTGCATGGAGGTAAAGGGGTGTAACTGTCCTGCAAGGTAACAGCCATCAGCTCGTGGGTGATGATGAAAGTAGGTCTCTCCAGCTCTGAATCACGGGATGTTAAAGATGACAGCTGTGAGTGCTTTTGTTCATTCTCTGCCAGGACACCCCTCTACCACAAACCGCTGCAGACACTGCTGTCGCGAGTATGAATCCCTTGTGCTAAGCAGACGTACAGTCAGTCTTCTTCAACTGCTTACGCCATTGCAATACATGCATTGAGACTGGTGGTCATCACTTAGAACTATCACTATGAGCTACGTTGTTATCTGATGTACACTGTGTATGTCCATAACACAATAAATATGCATTGCAGACTATTGGTTCCCTATCTCAATATAATCGGTTGTGAACCGATTGTCACCTGTTTAGTTTTGACCCAAATAATTTTGAGACACTGTATAGTGACCCACAGCATCACAGATGTCATCGGTAGAAACCAATAGCTTCTTCCTGCATCTACCACACCTTATTTAATGTTTCTTGTAGCACTGTGGAAAATAATTCTCAACATTTTTTGGTTCATGTGTTTTCCAGAAATGCATGTAATTTTTGTATTAGATTTTAAATAATGAAAAGCTTGCTGGCACTCCAACATTACTCACTTCTTTACTAAACTATGAGGACATAGTGGATGTCGTAGCAACTGAAGGTGGCAACATTGAATTGCAGCTTTCTGTGATGCATGCACGCTTTTCGTGTCCAATATTTCTGCCTCAGTAAACCATCTTCCAGCTGATACCCTGGTTTCACACAACGTACTATCACCAAACTCAGCTTGTATTTGTCTTAAATGAACTGGTGTGTGGTTTAATTTTAGGCATTTAGAAGTGGTACTGAAATGCTTCTGTGTACTGGATGCTATGAACTTTCAAATTGATGTAATACTGTTCATTGAAAAAATTTACCTTCCCCATCCACTCTTAATTTTTACAGCTTTAGACTTCACAGAAGTGCTTCTTGAAAATAGGTTACTTGGGATTGTTAATCAAGCAAAACTGGCTCATCAAGAATGCAGAAAAATGGCAAAGAACTCGTACTGTAAACTTAATCCAGCTTAAGACTTTTATTGGCAGATGGTGCTTTGAATTCAGTGAAATAAAGTTTATTAAAGATATTATTTTAACAAATTGCACTGAAAATAGAAATGCATTAGTATAATCCATGGCATTTAGGTATGTATATTGCACCCGTCCACCTCCCGAGTCCCAGACTAGCATTTATCTCAGGGGTGTCGGTTCATTATTTAAATCATCAAATATAAATATAACGGCATAATAGAACACGGGGATGAACGGAGCAACTTAAAATTAAAAGGGGGAAGGCTCGATTGTAACTTGAATTTAAGGACTCCATGATAGGACTAGGAAGTGACTGTTACTTTAAAAAAAAGGGCATTATCTAACTACAATAAAAAGATTATGAGAGTGGTTTCCTTTGAAATAATTTGCCAGAAGGAGCGGTTTATTACGCCATTTGACGTATAAAACTTTGATACACGTGGCAACAATATTTGAATTTACACACATGTTACATATATAAATCACTTGCCATACCGCAAGTGGTATCAATATCTTGCTGCGTTGCTTCTGAAATAAAATGACATTTTGGAGGTATAATTTACGGATCGATTCCATTTGAATCGAACCGTTACTCAAGGATATAGCTTCCTTCTATCGGGAGCCCGAGCATAACCCATGTTACGGTCGGCTTCCCGATTTAACTAAGATGATGTACTCCGGCTATATACATTTTTCCGAGACCGGTACTCGGACTGGGTAATGTTTCTCGTGAAGTGCGAAAACTGGATTCCACGGACAGTCCCTATCTTACGATATCCAGCTGATGCCATACCAATGAATTAGCATATACATATTATTTACATGTGATCTGAATTGTTTCCAGTTAGCCTCAGTAGACTACTGCCACAGATGAGATAACGAGAAGCGGTGGGAAATACCGTGGCCATGGCCCCCCCTCGCATCGCGAGCGAAGTAAACAAACACGCAAGTATGACTGTCACATCGTCCCATACGGAAACCGTACAATAAAAAGATACCAAAAGACTCTAATATTATCCTTCTCATTATTCAACATACGAATAGAGGGATATCGTCACCAAATAATTTAATCCACGAAATTATCATCCTCGAAATTATTATTATTATTATTATTATTATTATTATTATTATTATTACTCAACGGTTCCTGGCACTGTCACGTTTGATTAATATCGTCATTATTATGCGGGATGCAAACACCAAGTGGTTATTACTGTTATTATTATTATTATATCCCTCTCGTGGTTATTATTATTATTAATTAATAGGTGACTCAAGATATTATTATTGTTATTCACGTCACTTAAGAGGTTATTATTATTAATGGACCGGTCACTTCCGCCAAATTATATATTAAGATATCGGTCGCAATTACAAATTAATTCACTGATCAACCAACGACCTCATTACAGTTATTATTATGACAATTATTATTAATCCGACCGCGGTGATTTAACATCGTCCTTACATTGTTATTATTATCGGTTGCATATTCTCAATTAGATTCCCGTTTAACATCGTTATCAACGCTCAATTAATTAAGGCGGTCCAATCCTTTATCTGCAATATTTATTATTATTATTATCACGACATCATGATTGTCCTCACTCGTTATTACAATGAATACAATATACGACCATTTCTGTGGAATCTGAACTCTCATTATCCTTAGATCCATTGTATCTCAACGAATAACTGTGCAGTCTATTTCGTACATGCTGTCACGGGTTCGAATTCTACCCGCTGCGTAACTCAGTATTTCTCTGTGACACTGCCCGTACATTTTACACTCATATCAATATCCTAAGTGTCTCTCGTACGGAATTTATTTTCCTCTCTATCTCAATATTCCTCGATTCATTTATTTATTCCTCACAGAATTATCAACTGACTTATTTATTCATTTCGGACATCGTACGACCTTTTATTATCTGACTGCAAATTCTTTCACATTTTCTATCTCATTTGGATCTATGCCTTAGTTCATTCTCCACAAATAATCGTAACATCTTGAAATTATATTTACCAAAATTTTGACAATCATGGTCTCGTAATATTAGCACTACATGTTCCGGCTAATGAATCGCAACTTCAAAACGCGACATTTATACATAAAAAAAAATTGGACCGTAATTTAAACCACACGTTCATTAACATGTACGGATTATTAACACCGATCTACATTTCAATATTATTAATCGATCAAATTAAGTTATCACGCACTTTAATTCCAAATTAAAACGACCTCCCGTCATTAAATGATTCCCAATAAACTCAACACTTGATCACATGAATTATTATTATCTCCAAATCATATTTAAAAAAGAAATATCTTCACAAAAAAAATAGTTATATTATTTATTTATTATTATTATTATTATTTAAAAAAAATAATTTCGCCTGTAATACGGTAGTCCACTCTTATTATGTTTAACGCATAACCCCTTTTACAAATTCAATTTATTCTGGCACTAATCACTCCAGATATGATTTACTTGGAAATATTATATTAATCGCATCTCACAAATTTAACAACTTCACTTTGAAAATATGACCATATTAATTTCAACAAAACACACTTGGTATGGCGAAGCTGGATTTTCCTTCCATGTCATTAAATGGCTCGTTAAAATGACAAAACATAAAAGCACATATCGGGTCTTATTTAACTAGCATAATCAAAATCAAATGTAAAGAAATTATCGACTACAAAGAAAATATGAATGCATGCATGACTTAACGTACTACACTATATATACAAATTTACATCTCCAACAAACTGAATACATAAAAGACCCGATTATTTACATTATTATGATTTACTACTGTCCGTGCTACAAATTTAGGATGGGGTCGTTAAGCGACCCATCTTGTTACAGAAGGTAACCAAGTATGACCAAATTATTCCCATTTTTCCCATCACGATAACATTTCCCAAATATATTTTACAGTTTAGTACTCATCTTAGTTATCGGTATTCCATTGCAGCTTTGCAGACGAGAGGCTTCATCCAGCCCCTCTCTGCGTTTTACTCCTCCATCCTTGATGGCGTAGTTTCACAAAAGATTTCCTGGCACATTATTATTTTACACTCATATCTTGATTACCACAAACCTTCACCATTTACTACGTTAACACTGTATACTTTAATTTGGATACAACAAATTTCTATCCTAGACCCAAGAATTTAATATATTTACACTATTTAATCTTCGTCCACCTACCGCACAATGGACCTGGACACGTACGACGAGGTGTCAACTATTTCGCCCGTCGCGATACGCCCGATTTATACGGCATTCTTGACGTGTTCATTACATCGGTTCGGTATAGCTAAGTACAGGCTACTACTTCCTTAAAGTACTGTTCGTCACACAGTCTATTATGTACGTACTTATGGTGATATATTTTATACTACTCTCTTGCAGGGTAATTACTTTACGTCACTGATTATTCATAAATAAAAAACACTATCCTACGTTAACTATTTCCAGATTTAACATGTTGCTTGAGCGCGATCACACTTTACAAACACTGGCGGATGCTCGCGCCATTAAATGACTGTACGTCCGTAGAATTCTAAGTTACCGGCGACCAACAGTTCAGCTCCCGATATTCAATTCACGTGTGCTGGCGACCGTCAATTCAGCTCCAACGATTCAAGACAAGTGTGCTGGCGACCGTCAATTCAGCTCCGTATATATGGATGAAGCCTTTTTCCCGCGGATTTGTTGACGTCATGCCCCTTAGGGAGGGGGTGGATTTTTAATATTGGTACTTGCACTCCGAATTGGAAGTTAAAATTTACATCAAATTAATCCACTCCGCTAGCATATCTGCTGGATAAAATATGAACTCCTGGTGATCACAGATTTAGGAGATATGGGTGGATTTAGCTCCTCACATTTCGCGCCTTCGTAAGCGTCCCTGACAACGTGGTCTCCTTTCAGCCAATGAGATTCAAGCTGTCCGGTTTCCAAGAAATCCAGCCTTCAATTTAATTAATTTGCCAATAAGTATTGATTATTTTTCCATGCGTGACATCTAATAAATTCATTACATCCATCCGCGTATTCATATTAATTTATTACTGATTACTTTTGTAGTTACGAAAATATCTCATCCATCATTCCTTAAGATGGTATCACTGAGTCTCCCATCAAATTTTTACTATTGGCCGGCAAGCGGTCACGTGATTTAAATCTCCACCTGCTCGAACTTAGGCTAGCGAACGTACACTCAGCCGCTGTAATTTTCCATGAGGTCATGGAATTTCCGTCCTACCAAAAATATCCCAAGGTCTTACTCATGTGGTGGGTTTTCTTTGTATGATTCTCCCCCTTCCTCTTTCTGACCAAGACTTATTTGTGGACTCTGTATTTCCTTGTACGCCAACTAATGATATTCCCTGCTGTGAAGTAGCTAAAAGTTGTCGGGTTGAGCTAATCCGTCAGGCTCCAGTCTGTCGTCCTTCCTTCGCTCTGATTTCGACATTACCTAAACGAAATATTTTCAAATACACTCCTCTGTATTTCAATAAATGTCTCATATTATTTTACCGATCAAATCATGATTGATTATGGGCCTAAGTCACTCGGGTTCATCTTCCTCTTGCCCAGGTAAAAAAAAATCTAGTGAGCATCATGAGATTTTTTTTTATGATGTGTCCATATCATCACTATCATGATTTGACATCGGATCCTCTGTTCTGCGACGGCTGTTGATTTCGTCTCTCAACATCTGGTTCCTGAACCTTAACTCCTCGTTCTGTCTTTCGATATCATGGATCGCATTGACAAATTCCTGCACGTCTCTGTCTATCTCTCCACACTCTGGACATGGCCTTGCTTTAATTGGTGTATGGATTACTTGGACTTCTTCTTCCCTTCCGTCATCTTCTTCACCCTCTTCTTCGACATCATCTTCTTCCGGCTCGTCATCTGCTTCCTCTCGTTCATCCTCTGCTTCCCTGTGGTCTGCTGGCGTGTGGTAAAGCTTTAAATTTGCAGCGTTATAGATGTTCTCTGAACTTCCATCCAAGCTCTGAACTTTGTAAGCATTGTTGTCATAAGTTTGTATAATCTTGAAAGGGCCCACGAACAATTTGCAAAACTTGTGGTACACCTTCTGCTCTGGGTTAGATACACTAGGCTTCTTCACTAGAACGAGCTCGCCAACCCTCAACGGACGGTGGAATCGCTTATTCCTCAGCCTTCTCAATCGTCGTTCTGCTTGTGCCTCCAAATGTTCCCGTGTCTTTCTGATACAAATTTCGCTGGATACGCGTGGATCTGCAGGACATGCTACTGCATTATGCCATGGCCTGGCCGGATATCTGTTAAAGTGAACCACTTCCGGTATCTGGCCCGTTGCTTCGTGGATCGTGGTGTTAATACATTTAGTTATAATGGGCACCACGTCAATCCACCGCCAATGTGCCTCGGAACAATAGATCCTGCAAAATTTTGCAATCTCTCGCATGATCCTCTCTGATGGATTCGATTCGGGATGGCGAATCGAACTAAGTACATGCTGAATGTCTAGTTGTCGTAATTGATTTGCAAACGCAGCAGATGTGAACTGACTACCATGATCAGTAAGGATCTTCTTAGGCTTCCCCATCTGTGGAATGATATGTGAAGTAATTCCTCGTAGTACAGTTTTAGAATTTGCCTTTTGCAGCGGATACAAGGCTACCAATTTAGAGAATACATCTAAACTAACAAGGATGAATTGATTTCCCCTACGGGCCTTGGGGAGTGGTCCGTACAGGTCCATTGCGAATATCTCGCGGGGTTCAGTAGGTAACAGTGGGCGCGGAGACTGCTTAAGTAAGTATGGATTAGGTTTAATCCTTTGGCAGACGTCACATGATCGTAGTACATTTCGGACTGTTTGGTTCATCTTGGCCCACACGAATGTCTCTTGGATAGTTGCCAAAACCTTCCCTATACCTCCGTGTCCAATGACCCGGTGTACATGGTTGACTACCGGTACTTGCATTTCAGATGGTATGACTATGCGAAGTTTCGTGTGTTCCTCATCCAAAAACTTATGAAGAACCCCATTCAAATAATGGTAGCTCGCTGATAATTTAGTAGCTCTGTCATACTGTGGATTGTCTGGCTGCAGTGTTTTGTTAAAGAACTCTATCATCAAGTTAGTGAACCCATCTCTCTTCTGTATCGCTCCGATGTCCTTCAGATTCCTTAAGACCTCCTGATCCTCTTCTATCAACTCAATTTGGTGGATTACGACTTCCTCCGGGTTTGGATGTCGACTCAACGTGTCTGCCAAAATATTGAGTTTCCCGGGGCAATGTTCGACTGTTAGATCAAATTGCTGGATAAATAATGCCCAACGGCTAACCCTCTCGCTTGCCATATTGGTTTTCATAATGAACGTCAGCGCTTTGTGATCGGTACGGATAACAATCTGAAAACCATACACGATCTTCTTCCAATATTGCAAAGCGCTCACGATAGACAGCATTTCCAATTCCGTGATAGTATACTTTATCTCATGCTTCCGCAATTTCCGGCTCATGAAGGCAATATAGGTTTTTATGCTTGGATCATTGGGGTTTTCCTGTAGTAACACGGCTCCTATACCTATGGTTGAGGCATCTGTTTGAATTATGAATTTGAGACTGAAATCAGGGTATCCGAGCTTAACATTATGCAGTAATCGTTGCTTGGTCTGAGCGAACGCCTCATCACAAGTATGGTCCCACTTCCATCGATTATTTTTCTTAAGTAAGTCTTGCAATGGTGCTACTACGGTTGTGTAATCAGGGCAATGATCAGCGAAGAATTGACACATTCCAAGGAACTGCCGAACATGTTTTACTTTAGTAGGCTTAGGAAACATCCTAATGGCCTCAATTTTGACTGGGTTTGGTCGCACACCATCTCCATCTACAAGGTGACCCAAAAATAACACCTCCTTCTGACAAAAATGTGATTTCGATAGGTTGACCTTGAAGTTATGCCTTCCTAAATCGGTGAGGACTTCATTAATATTTTCCAAATGTTCCGAAAGTGTTCTTGTAGCTACCAAGATATCATCCACATACATGATAGTCGCCTCTTTGACCTTTGGACTTAGATTGCGGTCAAGAGCTCGAATGAGAACCGAACCCGCATTCTTAATACCGAATGGGAGACGATTAAAAACATAAGTCTGTTGATCGAATAAGAATCCCGTCAACAACTTAGATTTAGCTTCCAACAGTATATGATGAAACGATGACGTCAGGTCAAAAGTGGTAAAATATTCCATATCTTTAAATCTCTTCAGGATCTCTTTAATAGGCGGGGCCTGCTCATACTCGGGGACTAATCTCTCGTTGATAGCACGTGCATCAAGGCAAATGCGCACTGATCCGTCCGGTTTCCTTACTATCACTAAAGGATTCAAAAATGGCGTCGGTGACTTCGATATCAATCCACTTGCTTCCATTTCTCTAATAGCTTCGCGGACTTGGGGATAGAATTTCTCGGCAATTGGATATAATTTCTTCTTATACGGGGACCAATCATTCACGTTTAATTCGTATTCAAAATTTTCAATTTTTCCAGGTTTTGAGCCAAACGTGTCGCTATGCTTTGTTAAAATTTTGAATAAATCTTCCTTCCCCTCGGGACCTATTACAGCTGCATTAACTTTATCTGCTATAACTTTCCCACAGTTGATTTCACCTTCCTGCAATTCTGCCGCAAATAGTTTATAATCATCAGAGGTCACATGATCATCCGTCTCACTCATGACACTTTCGTCCGTCCTAAGCGGATTCACGACTTCGGTGTTCCAAATTTCTTCATGCTCTCCTATCTCCGACTGAGGGTTCATGGTTGTATCCTCAATACCTTCCCTGTGCTTAAATCTGACAGAGTTATCCCCCATATCGATCACAGCCTGGTATTCGGTCATAAAATCGGCCCCTAGGATCAAGTTATAGTTGATTTTATTCATGATAATAAATGTATGAGCAAATTTTGAATTTCCAATTTCGATGTCCAATAATGCCTGGTTCTTACATATGACGGATTTATCCGGGATAATTCCATGAATCTTCAAATTTGAAACTGGGATAATCGGGATGTTTACTTTGGATTGTAGTTCATTTACCAGAACTTGGGATACTACTGATACGCTGGCGCCTGTATCAATGAGTGATCGAACCCTCACGTGATTGATCCTAGTGTATATCACTGGTAGTCTCTTAATTTCCTTTGAAATTTGGATTTCGGGATCGTCAATTAATTCGTCAGAGGTCACAACCCATGTATCGACCTCTGCGATGATCCATTCTTCAGTTAAAATTCGGCGTTTTTTTTTTCGACCCGAGCCGTTCTTCAGATTCGAACGTCGGTGCATTCGGGTTTAGGTCGCTGCCCCCTTTCCTTGCTCTTTGGAATTGCAAGCTCTCCGCTCCTGTCGCTTCCTCATCACGGCCTCGATCATGGATCGCCTCCTTCCATTTTCTCTTGTTCAGCTCTTCTATGTACCGCCTAGACTCTTGGTATCTGTCATCCTTCTCTTGACGATATCCTCCCTGGTAATATCTCGGGTTCCCTTGATTCCTAGCTGGATACGGCCTGTAATTACTTCTCTGGCATCCACGGTATCCCCTGTCGGCTCGAAAATTTCCTTGGTTTGTTTGCCGGTTGCCTTCCGCAAAATTCCTTGGTCTCGTCCATTGTCGCGGCTTCCACTCCGTATTATATGCTCGACGAGGTTCTGGATCAGTACTAGTTCCCTGGTTCTTCGTACTAGTGGTCTTCGGTTCGATTGTCCGTTCGATATTATTCACCTGTTGGTCCCTGCTCCTAATTTGTCTTGGGTTCGAATGATGCGTTGTGAGGTCTAATTGACGTAATAAAGCCTCCGCATCGACAGCTGTCTGGACATTTGACGCTATCATCATTCGTTGGACCTCGAATGGCAATTGCTTTCCAATGGCGCTAATCAATTCTGTTTCGCTCATTGGATTATCAAGCTCCCGTAGCTTGTGAAATTGTGCCACAAAGTAATCAGACAATTTCGTGGGTGAAGATGTCGAATATCGTCTGGAGTATACTTCCAGCCTTAACTCCTGCTGTTCCTGAATACTCCAGAACTTTTGGAGAAAAGCCCGCCGAAATCCTTCAAAATCTTCAAAAGTATACAAGAAAGCCCTGAACCATACAGCTGGTGCTCCGTCTAGGAATTTCTCGACTGTTCGCAGTTGTCGCTCTACTGGTATTTTATTCTCACTTATATAACCGGCGATTTCCCGGATGAAACCTTTCGGGGTGATATGCCCACGGGCATCGAACTTTGGTGGCTTGTCATCAGACATCTTAATGACGTGTACCACCGATGTCGGGATAGCACTTGATGACGTAGACGACCCATCTCTGTTTTCAAACTTGAAACCGTGTGTATCAGCATGGGATAGGCCTCCTTTCTTATGAATCCCCTGGTTATCATGGGGTTCGTATTCGCGATATTGGAGGTTAAAATCTTGGCTAGACGCTGATGGTTCCAACCTAGCCTTCAACATCTCCAAGTCTTTTCGGATGTCATCCATTCCGTCGGGATTACAACTGGCTATTTCTTTTGTGCCGGAATTTTGCCCATTATACGCCTTGCATCGTTCTAATAGGCGAACTTCCGTGTCGGCGAATGATTGGCCCTGTTCAATTAAGTCTTCCGTCCGCTGGAATAACGCTAGGTTTGCGTCTTCGCACTTGGTTATTCTCTGGCTACGGTCTTCTAAATTTATAGTTAGTTCTTCGACTTTGTTTTTCAGTCCTGCTACGATGACAAGCGTACGTGCGGCTTCCCCACGTAACTCGTTCATGCCCTTGTCATGCTTGTCCAAGGTGCCAGCTATCTGCGCGCATTTTTCTTCTACTTGTCCCCGGACGATGTCATTCTCCTTCCTACACTCATCCCGAATTTCCTCTATGTGTGATTCTATGTCTTTTCTGTCAGTTACTCGTAGATCGGCGAGTTCCTTGACACTAGCGTTCAATTTTTCCTTAATTTCTGCGCGTTCCATTTGAGCCTCATCTCTAACGCGGTCAACCTTTTCATTAACGATGGTAATGTACGCATCCATGTGCACTTTTAATTCATCTTTCGCGAAGTGACATGCTTCCTGGACTTGAGTTAATTTGTCCCTAAGTTCCTGTCCCATCGCTACGCTCGCGGCCTGAACTGCATCTATTTGTGCCTTGAGTTCTGATTTATTTATTTCACACGCAGCCTGTACTCGGTCGATCTTATTCTCTAGTGAAACACTCGCAGCCTGTACTTGGTCGATTTTGTCAACAAGTTCATGTTTAGCTGAAACATTATCGGCCTTCATTTGATCAACTTTATTTTCTAATGAAACACTATTAGCCTGTACTTGGTCTACTTTATTTATGATTTTGTCATTTGTCTGCTTAACTGAAACGCTATCGGCCTGTAATTGATCTAACCTACGTTCCATTGGACCAATACTTGCAGCCAATGCTTGCATTAAGTCCTCTAACGTGAGAGCTTTCATGTCTCCCTGTCCTTCTACCACTATGTCCTGGGATTGCTCCCCACCGTCGTCAGACATTATAACTTTTCTTGAGAAAGCAAAAGGGCCGATCGGCCTCTCGCCTTGCTGCACACGAAGGAATACGCTACTGGGTCTAGGCCCTATCCTATGACATTATACCCCTACACTAACTTTCATTTAACAAAAAAAAATTTTGACTTTAAAACTGGTTTACATTTGCCGGTCATTCAACTTGAATGCTGGCTTGCGCCTAAGATTTCACAATAAACCGCTCCAATATAACAACAACAACAACATTAAAAACACGACGAAGTTGGAAATCTCCTGCCCTGAAATACGTTAATTTTAATTTATACCATCTCAACCTCTTTTTAAATAACAACTTGAACTGGTGCTCAGTAATATTTTTACCATTTCAAGCCTTCCTAAACAACTGTTTATAATATTCATCTCATGTCCAATGACATTTAAATGGAGTCCTGAATTACCAAAATAATATTAAATTTCATATGGGAAAAGAGAAACATCAAATCTTCGAGCTTATTGAATTTTGAATCATTGCCAAACTTGAAGAGATTAGCAATGGATTATATTAATAAACTAGTCAAATCTAGCTCCGTTCGAAACTAACCTTACTCTAGCATGATACTACGTTACAAGTGAACACACACTTGACGGTGATGCGGTCATCAATTAATAAAAATCAAAAATTTAAAAATATAAAATTTTGAAAAAAAGTATAAAAATATAAAAATTGATTAGCAATAAAATTGGCCTCTCTGCCGTTCTTAAAGCAACACGTTGCCGTTCTTAAAGCCCCACTTTGGGCCAGCCATTTTGCACCCGTCCACCTCCCGAGTCCCAGACTAGCATTTATCTCAGGGGTGTCGGTTCATTATTTAAATCATCAAATATAAATATAACGGCATAATAGAACACGGGGATGAACGGAGCAACTTAAAATTAAAAGGGGGAAGGCTCGATTGTAACTTGAATTTAAGGACTCCATGATAGGACTAGGAAGTGACTGTTACTTTAAAAAAAGGGCATTATCTAACTACAATAAAAAGATTATGAGAGTGGTTTCCTTTGAAATAATTTGCCAGAAGGAGCGGTTTATTACGCCATTTGACGTATAAAACTTTGATACACGTGGCAACAATATTTGAATTTACACACATGTTACATATATAAATCACTTGCCATACCGCAAGTGGTATCAATATCTTGCTGCGTTGCTTCTGAAATAAAATGACATTTTGGAGGTATAATTTACGGATCGATTCCATTTGAATCGAACCGTTACTCAAGGATATAGCTTCCTTCTATCGGGAGCCCGAGCATAACCCATGTTACGGTCGGCTTCCCGATTTAACTAAGATGATGTACTCCGGCTATATACATTTTTCCGAGACCGGTACTCGGACTGGGTAATGTTTCTCGTGAAGTGCGAAAACTGGATTCCACGGACAGTCCCTATCTTACGATATCCAGCTGATGCCATACCAATGAATTAGCATATACATATTATTTACATGTGATCTGAATTGTTTCCAGTTAGCCTCAGTAGACTACTGCCACAGATGAGATAACGAGAAGCGGTGGGAAATACCGTGGCCATGGCCCCCCCTCGCATCGCGAGCGAAGTAAACAAACACGCAAGTATGACTGTCACATCGTCCCATACGGAAACCGTACAATAAAAAGATACCAAAAGACTCTAATATTATCCTTCTCATTATTCAACATACGAATAGAGGGATATCGTCACCAAATAATTTAATCCACGAAATTATCATCCTCGAAATTATTATTATTATTATTATTATTATTATTATTATTATTATTATTATTACTCAACGGTTCCTGGCACTGTCACGTTTGATTAATATCGTCATTATTATGCGGGATGCAAACACCAAGTGGTTATTACTGTTATTATTATTATTATATCCCTCTCGTGGTTATTATTATTATTATTAATTAATAGGTGACTCAAGATATTATTATTGTTATTCACGTCACTTAAGAGGTTATTATTATTAATGGACCGGTCACTTCCGCCAAATTATATATTAAGATATCGGTCGCAATTACAAATTAATTCACTGATCAACCAACGACCTCATTACAGTTATTATTATGACAATTATTATTAATCCGACCGCGGTGATTTAACATCGTCCTTACATTGTTATTATTATCGGTTGCATATTCTCAATTAGATTCCCGTTTAACATCGTTATCAACGCTCAATTAATTAAGGCGGTCCAATCCTTTATCTGCAATATTTATTATTATTATTATCACGACATCATGATTGTCCTCACTCGTTATTACAATGAATACAATATACGACCATTTCTGTGGAATCTGAACTCTCATTATCCTTAGATCCATTGTATCTCAACGAATAACTGTGCAGTCTATTTCGTACATGCTGTCACGGGTTCGAATTCTACCCGCTGCGTAACTCAGTATTTCTCTGTGACACTGCCCGTACATTTTACACTCATATCAATATCCTAAGTGTCTCTCGTACGGAATTTATTTTCCTCTCTATCTCAATATTCCTCGATTCATTTATTTATTCCTCACAGAATTATCAACTGACTTATTTATTCATTTCGGACATCGTACGACCTTTTATTATCTGACTGCAAATTCTTTCACATTTTCTATCTCATTTGGATCTATGCCTTAGTTCATTCTCCACAAATAATCGTAACATCTTGAAATTATATTTACCAAAATTTTGACAATCATGGTCTCGTAATATTAGCACTACATGTTCCGGCTAATGAATCGCAACTTCAAAACGCGACATTTATACATTAAAAAAATTGGACCGTAATTTAAACCACACGTTCATTAACATGTACGGATTATTAACACCGATCTACATTTCAATATTATTAATCGATCAAATTAAGTTATCACGCACTTTAATTCCAAATTAAAACGACCTCCCGTCATTAAATGATTCCCAATAAACTCAACACTTGATCACAT
Organism: Anabrus simplex; assembly: GCF_040414725.1. Lineage (NCBI taxonomy): Eukaryota > Metazoa > Arthropoda > Insecta > Orthoptera > Tettigoniidae > Anabrus > Anabrus simplex. Next base: position 265,798,013 of record NC_090270.1, read on the forward strand.
GAATTATTATTATCTCCAAATCATATTTAAAAAAGAAATATCTTCACAAAAAAAATAGTTATATTATTTATTTATTATTATTATTATTTAAAAAAAAATAATTTCGCCTGTAATACGGTAGTCCACTCTTATTATGTTTAACGCATAACCCCTTTTACAAATTCAATTTATTCTGGCACTAATCACTCCAGATATGATTTACTTGGAAATATTATATTAATCGCATCTCACAAATTTAACAACTTCACTTTGAAAATATGACCATATTAATTTCAACAAAACACACTTGGTATGGCGAAGCTGGATTTTCCTTCCATGTCATTAAATGGCTCGTTAAAATGACAAAACATAAAAGTACATATCGGGTCTTATTTAACTAGCATAATCAAAATCAAATGTAAAGAAATTATCGACTACAAAGAAAATATGAATGCATGCATGACTTAACGTACTACACTATATATACAAATTTACATCTCCAACAAACTGAATACATAAAAGACCCGATTATTTACATTATTATGATTTACTACTGTCCGTGCTACAAATTTAGGATGGGGTCGTTAAGCGACCCATCTTGTTACAGAAGGTAACCAAGTATGACCAAATTATTCCCATTTTTCCCATCACGATAACATTTCCCAAATATATTTTACAGTTTAGTACTCATCTTAGTTATCGGTATTCCATTGCAGCTTTGCAGACGAGAGGCTTCATCCAGCCCCTCTCTGCGTTTTACTCCTCCATCCTTGATGGCGTAGTTTCACAAAAGATTTCCTGGCACATTATTATTTTACACTCATATCTTGATTACCACAAACCTTCACCATTTACTACGTTAACACTGTATACTTTAATTTGGATACAACAAATTTCTATCCTAGACCCAAGAATTTAATATATTTACACTATTTAATCTTCGTCCACCTACCGCACAATGGACCTGGACACGTACGACGAGGTGTCAACTATTTCGCCCGTCGCGATACGCCCGATTTATACGGCATTCTTGACGTGTTCATTACATCGGTTCGGTATAGCTAAGTACAGGCTACTACTTCCTTAAAGTACTGTTCGTCACACAGTCTATTATGTACGTACTTATGGTGATATATTTTATACTACTCTCTTGCAGGGTAATTACTTTACGTCACTGATTATTCATAAATAAAAAACACTATCCTACGTTAACTATTTCCAGATTTAACATGTTGCTTGAGCGCGATCACACTTTACAAACACTGGCGGATGCTCGCGCCATTAAATGACTGTACGTCCGTAGAATTCTAAGTTACCGGCGACCAACAGTTCAGCTCCCGATATTCAATTCACGTGTGCTGGCGACCGTCAATTCAGCTCCAACGATTCAAGACAAGTGTGCTGGCGACCGTCAATTCAGCTCCGTATATATGGATGAAGCCTTTTTCCCGCGGATTTGTTGACGTCATGCCCCTTAGGGAGGGGGTGGATTTTTAATATTGGTACTTGCACTCCGAATTGGAAGTTAAAATTTACATCAAATTAATCCACTCCGCTAGCATATCTGCTGGATAAAATATGAACTCCTGGTGATCACAGATTTAGGAGATATGGGTGGATTTAGCTCCTCACATTTCGCGCCTTCGTAAGCGTCCCTGACAACGTGGTCTCCTTTCAGCCAATGAGATTCAAGCTGTCCGGTTTCCAAGAAATCCAGCCTTCAATTTAATTAATTTGCCAATAAGTATTGATTATTTTTCCATGCGTGACATCTAATAAATTCATTACATCCATCCGCGTATTCATATTAATTTATTACTGATTACTTTTGTAGTTACGAAAATATCTCATCCATCATTCCTTAAGATGGTATCACTGAGTCTCCCATCAAATTTTTACTATTGGCCGGCAAGCGGTCACGTGATTTAAATCTCCACCTGCTCGAACTTAGGCTAGCGAACGTACACTCAGCCGCTGTAATTTTCCATGAGGTCATGGAATTTCCGTCCTACCAAAAATATCCCAAGGTCTTACTCATGTGGTGGGTTTTCTTTGTACGATTCTCCCCCTTCCTCTTTCTGACCAAGACTTATTTGTGGACTCTGTATTTCCTTGTACGCCAACTAATGATATTCCCTGCTGTGAAGTAGCTAAAAGTTGTCGGGTTGAGCTAATCCGTCAGGCTCCAGTCTGTCGTCCTTCCTTCGCTCTGATTTCGACATTACCTAAACGAAATATTTTCAAATACACTCCTCTGTATTTCAATAAATGTCTCATATTATTTTACCGATCAAATCATGATTGATTATGGGCCTAAGTCACTCGGGTTCAATATAGTAGTTGGCAGTATAATATTAGAAGTGTAGTGTATCACAGATACCTTCTGTAGCAGTTATAGCTCACTTCTTAAACACAGCATTAGACTGTTTATATAGTCTATGAATGTTATATTGATTAGATCTGGATCTCCCTTCATAAATGTGAAACTCATAGAAAAGCGCACCAGATTAATTCCAATTGTCTGATCAGAGAGCCAATCCTTACCCCATCTCGTGGGGAGGTTTAAGTGGAAGCCTCTGCAATAACTGCTCTGTGAACCTTCACGGTTTAATCTGAAAGTTCTGAACATGTAGTTGATTTGTCTATGCACATGTCTGGACAGTGCATTAATTTCCAGGTCTAACATACTCCCTCATTCTCAGAGGCTTTTGAGGCCTCCTTTTCAGTATTCATTCCAACTTCTTTGTAGTTGGATCACTGTCTCGGTTGCTTTCTTAGTCAAATTCCCATTTCGTCTATTTTTTCCTTTCAGTGTTCCTGATGTTCAGGTTGTCTTGTTGCAGGTTTCTTAGGTAGAGTGGTGTGCAGCAGAGGCCAGAATTTTTTTTTTATTTACAGGCAATGGGGTCGGCAGAAGTGACAAAAATCTGTTTCAGAATGTGGCTATTTTGCTTCAAATGAACCACAAACATTAAAATTAAAGTAAAGTACAGTAGTAATTTCTTTTATTGAATACTTTTCTGATATTTCAGCTGAGTGAAGGACTTTTGTACATTATTAATAGGTTTTTAAATTTCTAGAAGTATCTCTAGTATTTTGTTTTCAGAAATGGTGAAAGTTGTGTATCGCATTGTTTAGGAAAAGTCTTTTTCAGGATTTTCTTTTTTCTGTTGTGTTTATGTAAATATGGAGGCTTTGGCTGGTCAAATGTTTATAATGTGTTATATTTTTTTATTATTTTATGCCAGCAATCTTGTGCATTAATATTATCAGTTAAAATAGAAGTAGCAAAAGTTATATTTTATTTGGAGGTAATGTCAAATGATATTGGTTGGCAATTGATTACTTTTGAATATTAAAATGTTTGACCTGTCAAGAATATGAACCCCAGGTTCCTAGGCTCCTGAGAGGATCTACCTACTCAACTTATTAAAATAAATTTTGTGTTGCAAACAGAACTAAGTCACTTATCTGTGCCTCTGCTTTCTCCCCCATTCTGTCGTAGCTAAGGTATCGCAATCACGGGTAGTAAGACCCCTCTCCTTTGCTTAATAAGAGAGACTGCAACACACACACAATTGTGGACCGTGCCAGGCAAGTTCTCTGAAGCTTTTCATGTTTTGGGAACTAAATGAGTTTCCAGCCCCTGGTGGAAGGAGGTGGTACGTAACACAAAAACTGCGTCAGAGATTACCACTGCCTGCCCATAATATTAACTGATTCCTTGTGATTTAAACATTTATCATACTGGTAGTTCTCATCTCTGACACAGTTCTCAGCTGCTGTATGTGACCTTCTAGGGCCAAGTGTCGTATTGCCCAAGGTATGTATGTAGCATATTCCATCAATAACCACTTGTATATTGCAAAATGTTGATCTTTTCTTATTCTTCAAAAGACAATTTCTAAAGTAAATCGTGTTACATTTTTCCAAATTTTTCTGCTTTTACAGTTTTTGAGGTGTCATTAACATTTTTGCAATAACAAGCAGGAATATTTATGCTAAGCACCCAAAATGAATACATCAGTGTAATCGAGTTGGATGCTTTGTACTGCTGACTTTAAAGAAAAATAGAAGGTTCATATGTCTCAGTTTTCTTTTTATCACTTCTTTTGTCCTTTTTAAGTAAACATTTTTTTATGAGACATACTTCCTTCAGTTGTGGCATGAAGTCAGTAACTAGTTGTTTGGTAACAAGATCATCCATGAAGAACTTGCGCATCGTTTCTTATTTGTGCAGTTACTAGTCTCGAGATCTAATATACTTCCTCATTTGTAAACTTACAAAATCATAGATAGACTTGTAAGTGCAAACTTAGAAATATGTCAGTCCAATCTCATGGGTGAATCTGTGTAATCTGCAGTGATGTCTTCTCCTTGATTATGGTCTATTTTGGAATGTTTCCTTCCTTAGGTGAAAGAACTGCTTATGTCCTTTGGTCAGCTCCGAGCTTTCAACTTGGTCAAGGATTCTGCCACTGGCCTGAGTAAAGGATATGCGTTCTGTGAATATGCTGATGTAACGATGACCGACCAGGTAAGCTAGCTTGTTATACACTTTTTTTATACTTGCATAGTTTTGCTTACAAAAGTGCTAAATAGGAATGCTATGCTAGCTTTTCTGTTTTTCCTCATCAAAAGTAGTTTGACAAAAATTTGAACAACTCTTTTCGTGACAACAGACTAGTTAATTCTTGAATCAAGGAGAACTCCTGGGAAATTCCCTCTTGCTTTTGTGTAAATTCAAAGTATAGTCATAAGACATAAGTTACCTTTCTTGATTAAATAGTGAATGTATGACTTGGCTACAGTCCCTATGATCACCACTCACACTCCCAAGTTGAGAGCCCCTTGGAGTCGGTACTTACAGTACGTCAAATAAATAGGTTTCTAGAGATTGCATGTAAACTACTTCACTTCTGGGAATGTGTAGATATGTAAAATGGATAAAATTTTAAAACCGTCCTTATCAAGATTGTGTATCTTGCATCAACGCCCCCCCCCCACCCGTTTTGTTTGTGTTGCAAACTCAAGTTTAAGAGCACAAATTGGAAGAGTTCAAGTACTATTTTAAAACATAAATGAAGATAAAGCGTTGAGGAGGGTTGAAAAGGCTATATATTCAAAACTGGTTTGGATGTTTTTGTGGAGACCGAAAAAAAGTGTCATAAAAAAATGAGAAACATTAAATTTAAGGTTAGGTTTGAACGTAAAAATGATTACATGAAAACAAAGAAACAAGTGTTTACAATTATAATTAATGAAATAAAGAAATAATACAGTTTAAGAACACCAACATAGTAAAACTTCAAGGAGAAACGTTCTTAGAAACACGAACTGTACAAGTCACTGACAATTATCTTTAAAGTTGTAACAGGAAAGTCCACATCTGGGCGATTTGCATACGTTTCGTGTCTTGGTTTAGCATCCACTTTCTCATTAAACTTTAATTTTTCATCATCTATAAACTGTCTAGCTTTTTTCTCTATAACAGAATGTTCTGCAAACCACTATGCATAAGTACAGTAGGTCTAATTTATGTACGTTGTTACACAATTCATTTACAAACGTGAAATAAAGCACCAACATGTCAGCTGTATACATTAGTACAATACGCCTAATTTACGTACATTGTTACACACGTAAGTACAGTAGGCCTAATTTACGTTCACAAGTCACTCAGGCCTCTTTCAGACAGCGCGAGAGTAAAACTCGCTCGTGTGTAGCGCGGGTTCACCCGCTTCTGCTGAATCTTGCACGCAACGGATCGAGTAATGCAAAACTCCCCGCGCTTTCCAGCGGATCCTTTTCAACACTCTTTTCACCATTGATAATAAATACGGACCATCATAGTCTTCGTTTACCTACTACATTTACGAAAATATCAAAATAATTCACGCATACTTTGTCCTTCACATTTCGTTAGAGAATGATATGGGTACAATTTTGAGGATACTCTCTCAATAACTGGTCTAAATGACATCACGCCTTCCAAAACACGAGACCACTGGTATTTCCAACATAAAGTTATTAAGTTCTCAATGTCAATTTCGGGCTCCATAGCAACCGCTCTAAATCACACAGGAAAAGAAAAAGGTATGAATAACTTTAAATTGAAAATAAGAAATAAATATCAAATGGGTGTGAGCGGACCTATTTTTGTTTATTGTCTAAATCCATTTTCACTTCCTTATAGGTACACTATTGAGTTCTGATACAGGTCTCGGTACTGGTGTCTCGAGCACGGCCGATCCGCTGTGTATGATGACATGCATACAGACTGATGTCCAATAACAAGTGATTGTGGGCACGGGACCGCAACTCATCACGGGCTGCCCGCTGAAACATTTCTCCCACGCGCTGTTACTCTCTGCCTACGTATCATCTGAAAGATTCTATTTGAACAATTAGTTCTTAGTTTAGGCCTAGGCAGGCTGGCAGTTAAGCGCGGAAGCAGGTTGAACCCACACGGTCTGAAAAGGGCCTCACGAACGTAAAATTAGGCACCAACACATCAGACGCGAAGATAATTAGACTGGCTTGGGACTGACGCTCCCTGCAGCTGTAGGCGACACTCACTCGTACTCCGGCGCTGTGAAATTAAGTTCTCTACCAAATCTTCGCGCAGGCCAGTTGTCGCTGGCCTGTTGTGCACGCAATTTAAATATCTTATAGTGGGAGTTATGAACGTACTAAAGACTGACGTAAATGTGCTATCCAGGTTTCTTTAGCATGTATTTAATAGGACATGTCCTGGGACTTTGGAAAAATGGCGTAATAACCAGGGAAACATGCTAAACAGGTAAGTCTTAACTAGTTTCGGCTGTATTACACAGGTTCACTAAGTTTGCAGGAAATTGTCCCACTAGCTTTAGCCAATGTTGTAGTATTAACAACCAAATTTAGAGACGTGTCAGCCTGAGTTATTTTGAGCGAGTGGAAAGAATGAGCTACAGTAAGGAAAGGAATGAAGAAATTGTGCTTAACTAATGTTAGGAAAGTCTGACGAACTTCCGAAGTTTGTCCTGCATAAGAAAGCTTGCAGTAATGCGTAATCTTCAGAGCATTACTTCTTTTAATTGACTTACATTCCATTTCGTCTGAATTTTACAGTGCCTACCCCCGTCATTTATATATCGCCTCTTCAACTGATATTGTGTGGACTTGACTGTTAACTTCTTTCTTACTTATGCATTGTTTTTCGAGTTATAATCGGCTGATGATGACCCAGGCTGGGGTCGAAACCGGTACCATTTCCACTTTTAATTAAATAAGAATGTAATCTCTACATCTCGTATTTACTTGTATTGACTAGGTTGAACTACCATATTTATTATTTTGATTTAACTGTTACACCATGTTGGCGGGCCACTTGCCTGGAGCTTGTGCTGGGGTTCGTCTCAAGGTCCTGTAGAACCTGTTCCTCCAGATCTGGTGTATGCACATTTGGCTGTCTGCAAGGACCTATGATCACACAAACGCCCAAAAATGGCTTGAAACGTTGTGTGATGTGGTTGGTGTCCGTGAGGGTACTTGTTTTGGTATAGCTGTGCTGCTTCTCGACCGTTTCCATTGGCTTGGCCGTACACAAACACCATCTCGGCTTGTTCCCGACTTGAATACCGGACCATTCTGCTTTTGCAGTACTCTGCTTCAATCACACTATCTGCAACAGAAGAAACACACTGCAAGTAGTCTGAGAAAATTCTTCAGTGCCATCTACCATCGCAACGATGCATTTCCGGACACATGTTCATAGGACATTTTTTTCCTCCATTTCCAGTCAGGAATGAGTCCCTGCAGTTTGTCGGTTTTATTAAAGTTCACCCGGTATATATTCCATGTAGAATTGTCAACAAAATGTAAATATTGCAAGATGAGTTCAAACCTGTCCCTTGCCATGCAGGGGCTTCTAAAAATCCATCCCTGGTGAAATAGCTTTTCAGAGATGGTTTCTGCATTATCTCCATCAACATTACGAGCTCCAAGAACACAATTTCCTCCCTTGTCACTGGCTCCCACTTCCTCATGTGCGACCTTGGTTTCAAGGGCGCACCATTCTGCTGCATGCCTATTTGCCTCTCAAACAATTCGGTCAATCACTTTGTGACCAAAAAACAGCAGAAAAAATATCTAAAACAGACTTGAAATGTTTTCAATACCCCACACCCATGAGGGTGATCCTTTGTGCACTCGTGAAGAAATCTACCTCTCACCACAACCAGCGAACAGTGGATGAAGTATTTACAGCTAAAGCTGTTTCTTCTTCATCTGCACTATCTGCCACTTCTGCAGTAACATCTTGCTTTGCATAGTCACAGTTGTATCACTACCGAAAATATTGCTTCTCAGTGCATCACTTCCAGTAGTCATCTATCAAAGGAATCTCTGCCCCCATAAGACTGCGACTGAGTAGCCTCAAGCTTGTGAATGAAGTATTTGCTTTTGGTACTTCCACTTTATAACTGACAATTTTCAAGTTCTACTGTATTTCACAAAGCATTCACGAGATGGCAAGAAAGGGCGTGATACCTTCTAAAGCAATTTCCTTGAAACTCAACAGACTGCATTTCATGTTCTATCACTGATCGATAAGAGTCAAAAATAAGATATTGATTGATTTATAATTATGAAACAGAGACAACAAGAAAGTACACAACTTCTTGATTCATAAGGTGAGAAAACATCCCAGGAAGCAGCAGTGATGCATGTGTAATAGGAGTTCTAATGTCAGCCTGCACCAGCCGTTCGTGGTACGTCGAACCGGCTTGAGTGGTTAATAAGGAGGAGTTCCCTAACTTAAACTTTTGCATGCCGTGAACAGCAATGATAGCTTGCTTGATTTTAAAAGATCCTGTTTATCTCTGTTTGTGAAAGATAAGATTTGAGATTATAAGCTGGAGTAAGAAGTGTTTTATTGTTGACAGAGAGGATATTGCAGCAAGATTTTCACCTTGCGATCATAGACTTAAAGAATACCTAGGCTAAAACTCGGGAGGTGCCGCTGGGGAGAATTCATACCAAAAAAATGTCAGACTAATTCACGAACTGTTTAAGAATGTAATAACAAAGGACGAGAACCCCTTGGAAGAGTCCTAAAAGTTGTTTTGTAATGGTTGGACTAAACAAAGGATCTGCGTTAATTCCTCTCTTATTAAACAGCTTCCACTCCAATTTATATTCCTTCTTCTTAGGCATTCCAAAAATAACTTCGTATACCACTGTCATTATTCTATCACAAAAAATATTTTATGTACAGAGCTGAAATAATTTAGATTGCACACATTATTTCTCGGTACTTATGGCATATATTTGACCAATGTGTGATACTTCTTGAAGTACAGCATGTAAACAGGGTTTTCGTCTCATGTCTCCCCCTTTCGCAGGAAAACTTGAAAGAATTTCCACTACCACCACATTATTATTATTATCATTTTAGGAAGGCTCGGCTTGTGCCGGTAACATAATGGGCTGACTCGGCCTAAGCAAGGAGTCACCCTCTTGATTATGAAACTACAGGTACATATATGTACAAATATTTACAACAGAAATAATTACAACATATACATTTATACAATAAATACAAACAACTTCAGACTTCTTTGTCCCCGTTTTGGGAATCTGTTCTTCAGTATTACTGGAACTGCGGCCTGGAACTTCATGCTGTTTGGCGTGAGTCAGAGGAAAAGTCGTTCCTAGGAACTTCCTCACAATGTGGCAAGTGCTCAGGAGGGTGGCTTTCTGTAGTTCTACGTATGTGTGATGATGCAGGTTTAATGCGGCCAGAGAGCTGTGCAAGCATTTTGGAATAACACCGGTACATGATATTACTATTGGAACTGTGGTGACTGATTCTAGTTTCCACAGACGTTGTATTTCTATTGCCAGTTCTGTGTATTTTGATATCTTTGTGGCTATTGTTGTTTGCAGATTGGAGGTATTTGGACAAGCAATTTCTATAAGGGATGCGGATCTTTTTGATTTATCAATTAGAATAATATCTGGCCTATTGTTGCTGAGCGTGACATCGGTTATGACTTCTCGGTCCCATAGTAGTTTATACAAAGAGTTTTCGAGAATGGGTGGAGGTGTATATTTCCAATATGTAGTTGATGACTGAAGAAATCCACATTTTACAGAGAGTTTCAGGTGAATGATTTTTGCTACCTGATCATGTCGGTGCTTATAATCGGTGTTGGCCAAGTGTGGGCAACCAGAGATGATGTGCAATATGCTCTCTGTAGTTCTGGAACAGCGGCGGCAGTTGTCTGAGACAACTGTTGGATCCTTCATGATAAATCTACGATAGTTCCGTGTAGCAATTACTTGATCTTGGATGGCCAGAACAAATCCTTCTGTTTCTGGGAAAAGACCGGAGTAGGTCAGCCAAGCGTGCGACGCAGGTTTGTCGATATGAGGCTGATCCAGTTCATGGGGGTATTTCCCGTGAAGAGGTTTTTGCTTCCACATGGCCATATTCATCTCTTTTGTAGGTGGGGTAGAAACAGGCATTTCTGGCAACGACAGATTGAGAGGTGTATAGTTTATATCAGCTCTGCAAACAGCATGATGAAGACACGATGTATCAGCTCTCGAGTGGAAATATTCTCTTAGACTTGATATCAGATTGCTATGTAAATTGACAATGGATAAGAAGCCCCTACCACCTTCTGATCTCGGGAGTGTAAGACGTTCGGTTGCAGATTTAGGATGGTGCATATGGTACCGGGTGAGTGAAACTGCTGTTTTCGTTTGTAAGTGCTGAAGTTCTGTTTGGGTCCATTTTATGATACCAAAGGAGTATGTGAGCAGTGGTACGGCATACGTATTTACTGCTTTGGTAAGATGTTTAGCTGTCAGTTTTGATGATAGTACCTTGTTGAGACGTGTTATATATTGTTGCGTGACATTTCTCTTGATGTCGGCATGTTTCATACGAGTGCTCTGATGAAAACCGAGGTATTTGTACATTTCTTCTTCCTCCAGCTGTTGTATGGATTCGTCGCTTAAACTCGAAGGTGTCCCTTGTGCTGAGTAGGATCCTCTGATGACAGTTTGGGTTCTGCATTTGTCCAATCCAGACCGCATGCCTATATCTGAAGAAAACGTCTTAGTAATTGAGAAGAGATGTTGGAGATGGGGTTTGGTAGAGGCATACAGCTTAATGTCATCCATATAGAGTAGGTGGCTGATTTTTAATAGCTCTTCTCGCTTATTCTTAATGCTAAATCCATACCCACTTGTGTTCAGTAGGTAGGATAGTGGATTTAATGCCATGCAAAACCATAATGGACTCAGTGAGTCCCCTCGTCGTATTGGTATGGGTCTCGTTGCAACACTACAGTTTCTTAGAGAAACGTGAAGTGAGGTGTTCCAGTCTGCCATTACCGTCTTCAGGAAGTGAATGATTGAGGGGTCAACTTTATATAATTCCAGAACATGTATGAGCCAAGTGTGTGGTACTGAATCAAAGGCTTTTTGGTAGTCAATGAAGCAAGTGTATAGGTTCCTGGATTTATGGTGTGCTTGTTCCAGGACCACAGTGTCGATAATCAGTTGCTCCTTGCTCCCCTTGGTATTCTTCTTGCAACCCTTTTGCTCCTCGGCAATGATGTGGTTTTCCTCGCAGTGTTTCAGAATTTTGTTGGCTATTATAGATGTAAATATCTTATATAGAGTAGATAGACATGTTATAGGCCGATATTTCGCTGGATTTTGCAGATTTTCATCCTTTGGTTTCAGATATGTGATGCCAGTGCACAGGAAAGCTGGGAATGTTGCCGGGTTGTCTAAAAATTTCTGGAAATGTTGAGTCGGTAGGAAATGAGTACATGTAAATTTCTTGTAGTAATAATTGTGTATGCGATCAATGCCTGGGGCCTTCCAGTTCTGCAGTTTCTTGATGCTCTGTTGTATTTCTCCGATCTCAACAGCCTTGGTTGCCATATGCTTCACTTCATTAGTTCTATCTTTCAGTTCACTGATCCAATGAGCTTCCGCATTGTGCTCTATTGGGTTCGACCATACTCCCGACCAATAGCTGTGAATTTTTCCTTCGCTGGGCGTATTTCCATCTTGTGCTGCATCTTGTGTTCTCTCGTTCAGATTGTTGTAGAACTGTTTCTCATTTCTTTCGAACATTGCGTTCTGTGATTTTCTCTCTGTGGTGTTTTGGTATCTTTTGAGGCGCTTTGATAATGTGGCCAACTTTTGCTTCATGATTTCGAGGGTTTCTTGTAGTACTGTGCTTCCAGGTTCCTCCAGACTCTGCCTTGAACTGATTTTCAGAATTCGAATAATTTTGTTATTTAGGCGTTTCCCTCTTACTCCATTCTTGTATTGCTGCAGGCGATTGACGTCCTGGCGGATTTGGATGATGCGTTCTTTCAGGCGTTTTGCCCAAGGTGGTTCTCTCAATTTTTTCTTGACAGACTTATTGTTAGGCAAAAATGGCTTTCCATTGTTCAGTCGTACTGCGGCTAGTGCTGCACAGTATATAGCAGTATGTACTTCAGGGAACGTCTGATGCTCTTTCAGATATTCTGGCAAGGCTTTAGAATTAAGATCTTCAATGATTTTTCCAAACTTTTTGGATGATTGCTGCCTTGGCAGTATGGGTCGTTGTGTAGGATCGGTACCAGAATATTCTAGAAGGGCCTTGTAGAATTCAACATGTGTCTTGTCATGGAGGTCAGAGTTATCTGAAAGTATCACTTCGGGAGTACTTGTATGTACTGTTATATCAGTATCAGGTGGACTGTTAACCGTTGAGTCAGACTCGGTACTTTCAAGATGTGAAAAGATTCTACTAAGAACAGGACCCGGGATCAAATTGTTCTTGATGATTGATCTTCGTTGATCTGCAATGCGCTGTTCAGTAACTTTCATTGTTGGGTACTGATTTGTAAAGGCTGTGTGTAGTTGTTGTCTATATCCTGCAATTTCAGTTTCAAGACGAGTTATTCGAAGATATGCCCGCATGATAAATTCATTCATATCATTGTTCCATTTAATGCGTTTTTTTGGGCTTACTGATACGAGTGGTCGTACTTGGCACAAAAGCACTCGCACCAGGTGCGGTATGATAATCAGGTTCTTGTGTTCCGCCATGATCGTCTTGAGCTACTGTAGCTTGTTCGGGTGACCCGATGGGAGGCCAGCAGCTTACGCTCCCACCACCACCGGCTCGCATGCTGTCATCTCTAGCGGTGGCTCCAGAGATGCCCTGGCGTACCCCAGGCAGCGGCATTTTCCGAGGCACAGTTTTAGAACTCTTCATAGTTGATTTTTGCTTTTTATAACCTACAGCCAGGTGATGTGATGTTCAGCCGCTCCATTGGTGGAAAAGAATCTAATTCCCTCCATGGGAACTTAGAATTTCCATTGGAGACAGACGCTGACCACTTTGCCGCTTGCTGCAAGTCAGACGCAAAGTGGATTTGGGTCGGTTCTTCCGCCCTCTCTGTCATTGGGATATGTCCTCTTCTGCCGTTGAAGCCGTTGACCATTTTTCCTGACACCTCAGTTGATCCGCGGGTGCTTATTTGGCGAAGCCTTATTCACACCTGTCCTGCATATCTACAGGAGCTTCCCCTATCAGCCATTGGGACGCGCCGTGTCGGGGTTGAGGGCCCCCACCCCAGTGTCTTACGCAGGGTTATGCCTAGCTCTTACTAAATTCAGATCTAAACCCCCACGTAAGCTGACCGGGCACGGTTATTATTATTATTATTATTATTATTATTATTATTATTATTATTATAGGCCTAGGTCCTTTAGATGTATTTTTGCAGGTTCTTTGCAGTTATCTACTCTAGCAAGGATGTGTACTTGCACCTACACTTCAATCTCTCATCTGCTTCAACATTGCTTATGAACGTTTTGGTCTGACTGTCAACGTTCAGAAGATCAAAGTGCTTACTCAGCCTGCTCCTGGACCCCTGCCCCCATATTTTGATATCACCCTATCTGGCACAGCTCTGGAAAGGGTGGAGCACTTCTCGTATCTTGGGAGTATTCTCTCAACGCACTGTACCTCGGAGAAGGATGTGGAAAACGGAATACAGGCTAGCCGTGTAGCCTTTGGACGTCTCTTACAATGTGTGTTCCAGAACAGAGATCTCAGTATCCGCATTAAAATAATAGTGTACCAAGCTGTTGTTATTTCTACATTACGGGTGTGAAACCTGGACCCTATGTCGCTGGGATATCAAGAAAGTGGAAAGCTTTCATCAACAAGAACTTAGGTCCATCATGAATATCAAATGGGATGACTATATAACTAATATAGCAGTTCTCGAGAAAGCAAAGCTAAACAGTATCGTAGCTACCATCGTTTGTCATCGGCTTAGATGAACAGGCCATATCCGTAGTATGAGTGACAGCAGACTCCCTTGGCAAATCCTGTATGGTGAACTCAGCACTGGCAAGAGGACATGTGGTACTCCTCTGAAGCAATATAAAGACCAACTTAAGCAGACCCTGAGAAGAGTAGATATAAACCCAAATACTTGGCATACTCTCGCATTGGATCGCCCTCGCTGGCGTGCTACCATCTCAACTGCAGTTGCACAGTTTGAGCAGGAATGTCGAAGACAGGAAGAGGAAACTTGCCAGGGAAAGAAGCTACGTCACACTGCCCACTTTACATCGGATGCAACCTGTGTGGCCACATGTTTTATGCAAGAATTGGTCTGATAAACCATCAGCGCCACCGTCGTGTGGACTAAGGATTGCGGAACTGCAGGCGAGAAACGAAAACTCGGATACGGGCATCGGCCTTGGATAGGTCAATAGCGATACAACCCATTTGACCTCCTGAATCTAAAATATATTTTATCATCTTGCTGGAATCCTACTAGTTCAGCCTCACTGGAATAACCTTTCCTAAACCTTAACTGCCTTCTATGAAACCAGTCTGTAATTTTGCAAAGATTTCTGATTAAAGATTGCTTTCCCAGAGCTTACAAACAACACATGTCAAGCTGACTGGCCTGTAATTACCTGCTTTATGTTTATCACCCTTTCCCTTGTACACTGGGTTTACTATTACAACTCTCCATTCATTTGGTATCGCTCCTTCATGCAAACTGTTATAAATATTTCAGATACAGTACTATGTCCCAGCCCATAGCCTTTGATATATCCCCTGAAATGTTATCAATCTCGGCTATCTTTCTAGATTTCAACTTTTATATCTTTTTGTCAATGCCTTTATTATCGTAGGTAAATTGCAGTAATTCATCCGTATTAGTCGCCTCCTCTATCTGGACATTATCCTGATATCCAACTTCCTTTACATACTGCTGACTGAAAGTGGTTGCTGATACAAACAGGTGGGAACAGTGATGGAAGGGTACTCGAAATGAGGATATGAAGTTTGTTAGGAACAAACTCGATTGAAGCTGTACACATAAAGCAGCTTCGGTTGTGGTATCGTTTAAGGCGAGTGGAGAAGGATAAGTTACCCAGGAGAATGATGGACATGGTCATGAAGGGTAGGAGAAGCAGAGGTTGACCAAGATGACGGTGGTTAGATTGGGTTTTTAATGATTTAAGAGTAAGTGGTATGGAATTGAGCAAGTACACAGAGCTAGTTACAGAGGATTGTGAAGATGTACATGAAGCAACAACAACGTTTTAATGAACATTGTTTAAAAATTTGTCCCTATTTGTTATTTTTAAAAGTTATACAAGTAACTCTTCATATATGAAATGATAATTTTGCACATGTAACTGTTTTGTCTACTTACATGAAGATGCTGCACTCTGGTTTTTGTAAAAAAAAAAATCTCGTAAGTTAACAGTCTTATCAGATACATTGGCTTTCATGAGTCGGGGATCTGGGTGGTGTTTCCTCTTTTAGCATCGTAAATTAAGAAATACAATTGCTATATTGCGTATACTGTGCATCATTAATTTTAGGACTGCATTGTGGGCTAAATTGCTGTAATTTATTGTCGGCTGAGTGGCTCAGACGATTGAGGCACTGGCCTTATTCCAACTTGGCAGGTTCGATCCTGACTCAGTCCATTGGTATTTGAAGGTACTCAAATACTTCAGCGTCGTGTCGGTAGATATGACATGTAAAAGAAGTCCTGCTGGACTAAATTCTGGCACCTTGCCGTTTCCGAAAACCGTAAGAGTCGTTATTGGGACGTAAAGCAATTACAGTAACATTATTGTGTAAATTATTTCTCTCTAGTCTTGACCTGTTGGTCATTGTGATAACTCCATGATTCTCTGTCATTGACTTGCTGTTTTAGATCATGCCTTGTTTTTCCACATGTACTGGTAATCTGGCTAATCCACCTTGTTGGAACACTTCCTTGTTGCTTCTGTCCCTTGGTTTTTTCCTGAGTGATTAACACCTTATTTTCTGGCCCTCTCCTTATTACTTGGCCAAAGTGTTTCAGTCAACAGAACCAAGCATGGCCTGAGATTTAGGAAAATAGCTAAAATGAAGATGCAGTCTGGCTAAGGTGCTGTAATTTATCAAGTATTCAATAATCTTGGTCTAAATTTAAATGTACTTGAGTTTTATTGTTTAATTAAAGTTTTTTTTTTAAAAATCATATTGCAGGCTATAGCAGGTCTGAATGGCATGCAACTGGGAGACAAGAAGTTAATTGTTCAACGTGCAAGTGTTGGAGCCAAGAACGCACAGATCGGTCAGCAGGCTCCAGTACAGATCCAGGTTCCTGGCCTCACTATGGTGGGAGGAGCTGGACCAGCCACTGAGGTATTCAACACAGTTTATGTCAATTGCATGCAAATTAATCCAGTTATAAGAAAGTGACCTAATTTAAGATTTTAGTATAATTAGTTCACATTAGACTCGAGGAAGCTGGAAGAAGCATGTACTAATGCAGAGAAATTAGTTGATATGGGTAAAAAGTAAGTTTTATTTTCTTACAAGAGGCATTTTGAAGCCTCAGAAAGCAATATCGTTATTTAAAAACCGTAGCTATTGGCCTGCAATCGGGAAGTAGTTGGTACAAATCCCACTGTCGGCAGCCATGAAGATGCCATTTTCATATCTGGCAAATTCTCTGGCTGTACCTTAAGGCCACAGCTGCTTCGTTCCCACTGCTAGACCTTTCCTATCCCATCATCGCCATAAGACTTACCTGTTGGTGTGACGTAAAGCAAATTGTATTTCAAACCATCACTATTTTACGTGTAACAATTAATTTCATAGAGGTAGCACATTATCTAGGGCTCACATGCCAAAACTAACATTTTGGAGCTAGGCTGAGTGGTTCAGACAGTTGAGGCACTGGCCTTTAGACCCCAACTAGTCAGGTTCCATCCTGGCTCAGTCCAGTAGTATTTGAAGGTGCTCAAATATGTCAACCTCATGTCTGTAAATTTACTGGCACGTAAAAGAACTCTGGCACTTTAGCATCTCCAAAAACCATAAAACTAGTTAGTAGGACGTAAAGCTGCTTTGGGGTGGGAGGGCATTCCCTTCATGACATTTGTTGTTTTCAACATAGAAATTGTGTTGAATTGAATTGGCTTTGTTTCACATTTAGAAACTCATGTCTGTTGTCTCCTGAAGCTCAACACTCTTTCCTGATCCACCATATGAAAAGCAGACAACTTCCCAAAGTTAGAAAAAGGATAGGGATTCACTTCCCTTAACAAGTCTGCTTTGGAATTCAGCTCCGAGTCCCTTGAGCAGTACCCTGACTACATCATAGGACATCAAAATGTTAAACTGCAGCTTGGCCTTCTTAGCTGCCTACATAAGTAAACTGTAGCAATGTCCTTGGAACATAAGAAGCAAACTTAAAAAAAAAAATCACAACTACTGGTGTCCTAAATTTCATCCAGTTTACAGAATTCTGCAGTGTAGGGCAAGTAGTCTGTAAGTAGAAATTTCAGCCAGTGTGTCACTTGTTTTTTAGAAAAGGCAGGGGGTGAAGTGTTAAAACGGAACACACGTAATAGGACAAACACAATAGCAGGTCAGTGTGGGAAGAGGCAGTAAGAGACGTATTGAATACTTTTAATAATCAAATAACCTCCATCCGTTTATATAACCAAATAAATTAATGGAATGAGTTTCAAATACCATTCAGTGGTATCGCATAAAATAATCGGATGCGCCATGAATAAAGTTTTCATTTTAAGTTTGCCATTGGTTAATCAATTGAAATAAGCGAAGAGATGAACTCTTTAAAAAAAAAAAAAAAAAAAAAGAATGCACCTTTTATTCAAATCTCTAAATGTTGCAACTAAATGAGTGAATTAACTGTCTTAAACTTTAATATCTGTAAAATGAATTTCCTTATTTGAGTAAATGCCATCTTCTGACCGCATAATGGAACGAAGCCCTAGCTTAATCTGAATGCTGTGTTGTTGTTTGAGTCATTAGTCCATAGACTGGTTTGATGCAGCCCTCCACGCCACCCTATCCTGTGCTAACCTTTTCATTTCTACGTAACTATTGCATCCTACATCTGCTCTAATCTGCTTGTCATATTCATACCTTGGTCTACCCCTACCATTCTTACCACCAACACTTCCTTCAAAAACCAGCTGAACAAGTCCTGGGTGTCTTTAGATGTGTCCTATCATTCTATCTCTTTTTCTCGTCAAATTTAGCCAAATCGATCTCCTCTCGCCAATTCGATTCAGTATCTCTTCATTCGTGATCTGATCTATCCATCTCACCTTCAGCATCCTTCTGTAATAATAATAATAATAATAATAATAATAATAATAATCGTATGGCCTCAGCTACCGTGTGCAGACATTTCGATTTGACACCATCTGGCTGTCTGCTCGTCAATTTCGACGTTCCGTTTTACTCTAGGACCACTAGATGGCAGACAGAGTAAACCGGATCTCTCTTGGGCATCTATGGCTGAGATTTAATTAATTTTGTCGGGTAAATACCAAAGGTATCACCAGAGATCTTTTACATGCCGACATCGTACGACATGGAGTGTTGAATGGACTTTTTTCCGCCCTTCAAAAATCCGACTACCTCTGCCGGGTTTGAACCCGCTATCTTGGGATCCGGAGGCCGACACTCTACCACGGATCCACAGAGGCAGCGAGCATCCTTCTGTAACACCACATTTCAAAAGCTTCTATTTCTGAGCTAGTAATCGTCCATGTTTCACTTCCATGAATTCTATGTACCAAAATTCATAATGTGATACAATTCAAAGTACAGCACAGCACTGATTTCAGAGGTTAGTTTATATTTTCTTGTGTGCCTGGTTAAATTTTGAAAGGCTATTTGCATGTAAATTAGTAATAATTACTCTACTGGCACTTGAAATTCAGGGTCTGCCAGAAAAATGTGTACACACTTTACATAACAAAAACTATTTATTGTGTTTTTTGTCTTTACATTTAATTTTGATTATACATGTAATACTGTCGTCAGTTTAACATATGGTTACATGAGATGTTCAAAATGTTCACCGTTGGCTACCAGACACACAGCAGAATGACGAACGGTCGCTGCAACTACAGCCGTCAATGTTTGAATGTTGATCACTGCACATGCCACTGTAATCTCCTGGCGAAGGGCCTCCAACATGCGTGGCTTACGTCAATAGACTTCATTTTTCACAGTTCCCCACAAGTGAAAGTCCATAAGGGTAAGATGTGGCGACCATGGGGGGAACTCAATGGGCCCTCGTCGTCCAATCCAGTGTCCTGGCAGATTGTCATCCAGGAAAGCTCGTACTGCTACATGGTGGTGTGGTGGCGCCCCGTCCTGTTGGTAGAAGACTTCATCATCGGCTCCTTAAAATGCACATAAAATGCTGGTAAAATTGTGTGTAACATTTCCAAATACACTGCTCCAAAGGGTCCTAGTAAGCTCCTCAACGACAGTCCACACCAGACATTAACTCCTGGTAGATTGACCGCCTTGTCCACATCAACATGCAGATTTTCCAGAGCCCAGTAGACACAGTTATGCCGATTCACTGTTCCATTAACATACCTGCCAACCCTTCCGATTTACCCGGAAACTTTCCGATTTTTAACTCATCTTCCGGTTTTCAGATTTATTTTTATTTCTTCCTATTTTTGACCAATATAACCTCCAGTACGGTCAGTACTCTTCCCCTAGGACGAATTCTTGTGTGTTAGTGTAATTTACGCAACCTCATGTTTAAGCATATTTACCGGTATCTGATGCTTTATTTGGCGGGCGGATCATCCGTCGCCTTCGTGTATCGTATTTCTCGCTCACTACAGCAGCGTGTGTGCTGTTCAGGTGGGAATTCGGGATGGCAATCGTCCTACGATCGGGATGAAAGAGTGAGTTTGTTATTGTGTGGTTCGCGCACTCGTTTCGTTGGAGTTTTAGACCACGTGTTTTTTCTTGAGGTTCTGTGCTTTTCCCCTTGTCGAAGTCATATGTTAATAATGTACGAGACATACTGATCTGTTTTGTATGTGGTAGTTTCGCGTATTTCAGTGCTTTCGTGTTGACCAGAGTTCATAATTTTAATGACTTTAATGTATTTCAGAGAGTTGTGTCGGTGACAGTTTGTGGTATTTTCTCTTCACATGATGACTACAAAACATAACAAACGTTATCTCCAAGTGTTCAGGGACACCTATAAAACTGAATTTCCGTTCATTTTACAGTCGAATAAAGGAAACTATTATGCATTTTGTTCCGTGTGTTGGTGTGATATTAATATCTCACATGGAGGGAAAACATATATTGTAGCTCACAGTGTCACACTGAAACAAAGATAGTGCTAGCTGTCTCGAGGGGAACAAACAATTAAGTAATTTTTTTGTAGGTGGTAAGGAAGATGATGCAGTCACTCAAGCAGAATGTTTGTTCACGACGTTCATTGTCGAACATAACCTTGCATTGTCTTGTTCTGATCACGCAGGGTCATTGTTCAGAAAGATGTTCCCAGATTCAGACATTGCGAAAAAATATGCGTGTGCTAGAACAAAAACATCTGCCATAATTAATGAAATGGCCCGTGATGCAGATAGTAAGGTGATTTAAACTTGAAATCGCAAAACGTTCAGTCTTTAAACTGATGGTAGCAATGATAAAGATAGTCTCGTTCTTCAACAAAGAATTGAAAAAGATTGAAAATCGTTTGCTATCCATGGGAAATTTGGATGGCAATTCTACTGGTATTAATATTGCTAATTTGCTCCTGGATGTTCTGAAAAGATATGACGTTCCGATGCGCAGATAAGGCTCCTGTTATGATGGGAAGAAAAAACGGAGTTGCTGCTAAACTAAGAGAGCAGTGCGAAAACATTATTATTATTATTATGGGATGCCCATGTCATTTGATTAATTTGGCTGCCATGAAGGGTGCAGACTCCCTTCCTGTAAAAATTGATGAGATGCTAATTGATATTTATTATTATTTACACAAAAGCTCGAAGAGAAAAGATCATCTCAAAATGTATCAAGCTTTGTACCAAACTGATGTTAGAAAAATATTAAAGCATGTGTGTACACGCTGGTTATCCTTGGGGAAATGTTTGGAAAGATTGATTTCAGAGTGAGAGCCACTTCAGAGTTTTTTTAAGGATGAGGTAAAACGGTCCAATTCCAAGCTAAAGGCACATGAAGATACAGAAATGGAACGTGGTCCTTGTGTCAGTAGAGTACAAGATCAAGCTTCTGTCATTTCTGGAAAAATGAAGGCGGAGAGTAGTTCATCTCCATCTGTGAAGAAAATAAAGGAGTCTAGTTGCACTGCCAGTATTTCACGAGAGGAGAGACTATTTCTTTTTCTGTCTTCAAACTTTAATAAAGCATTTTGCTCATTTCTGGCATTTATCATCCCTACATTTGAGAAAACTAATGAAGTTCTTCAGTCGCAAGCACCTCACATTCATGTCATAAGATCAATGCTGACGGATATGTTGGACATTCTGTGTAGGTTTGTTAAGCCAGTGGTTATAAAAAATATCCTACAGTTTTAGAAGTGGTCTATCACACGAGAGAGAATCAGAAAGCTGATGATGATTTAGTAATTGGCTGTTCAACATCTCGTCTTGTAGAAAATCTGGCACACCTGAGGAGAAGAAAAACTTTTATTTGCACGTTAGGAACTATTTTATTGCAGTTTGTGATTATATTATTCATAAATTTAATTTGAACAGTGATGTTTTTGTTAATGCTCAAGTAGCTCAGATAAATTATTCGCAGACTTCTTCCTTCAATGCCATGAAGTATTTTGTTTCAAAGTTTCCTGTTATATTGCCAGTGAAAGATGGTGAAGATGAACAAGAAGAAATGGATACATTACAGTGCCAGTTTTGTGCTCTCCAAGTGGAGGATTTACCATTGTCTGTTGTGCAAGGAGAAAGAGTAGATTGTTCTTGGTCTGCTATAGGGGATATACGAGGTGCAGATGGGTGTTTCAAATATGATATAATCGCAAAAGTAATGCTCTCAATATTGACAATTCCACACAGCAATGCCGAGTGTGAAAGATTGTTCAACCAGGTAAAAAAGACGAGGACACAATTCCGATCATCTCTGAATGACGAAAATCTCAGTAAATTATTGGTGGTCAAATCAAGTCTAAGTGGAAAGTGTTATGAGCAGCAGTATGACAGTGCATTGTTGAAGAGGGCAAAGTTAGCTGCCAGTTCAATGCTAAACAAGTAAACACAGCAGTCTCTATCACTTACATGTGTATATTCTTCACCATTTGGTAAGTTGTAGTCAGTTCTTGACTTATCTGTCTAAATGTTACTATTCGTATGTATGTGTCATAAATGAGAACGATTATTAGGTACGTTTTCTTGCAATCGTTTTTGTTTTCTTAGTTTAAGATTTTAAATGCAATGGTTAATTCGCATTGTAACTGTAGATATGAATGCCTTTTATCTTGTCCTCTTTTTACCGAGACCGTGGCGCAATACACTTGATGAAATCCAAGAATTAAAAAATCTTCCTATTTTTGATTTCTAAAAGTTGGCAAGTATGCATTAAGTTTAAACTGGGCTTCATCAGATTACACTAACTCCGTCAGAAATTGTTCATCTTGGGTTACCATTTGCTGATACCATTCGCAAAATTGCATTCGATGATAGGGATCGTTCTCATTAAGCGCATGCAGTAATGGTGGGATGTAAACTTTCCACTTAGCTGTTTTCAAAGTTTGTCGTAGACTTGTACTGCTTATCCCCACTTCCCGTGCACATTACATAGCAGACTTCTGTGGAGAATTAGCGAAACTTTCCAACATGTGAGCCAATGAAGCAGGACTGGTAGTGTGCGCGTTCTTCGCGATCTTCCTTTGTGAATGTCACAAATCATTCCATGCGTCTCAAACTTACCAGTAATGCGTTTAATTGTTGGGTGTGTTGGGGGTTCTGTTTCAAACTCCCTTCACTGACGTTGCACTTCAACGGCATTATCAAACCTGATAAACCACTTCAGAATGTACTTTCGTTGCTCGAACGTCAAGCGTGCACCAGCCATTTTGTTTTCCCATATCATGATGCAAGTACAGACATCTGTTGAGTGAAAGACCCTACTACAACATTTAAAAACGATAACAGTTGACAATGTCCATATCCCGATATCGCCTAACAAAGAGTGTGTACATTTTTCTGGCGGACTCTGTACGTTTTAATGATACATATATGGTTAAGTTAGGTGACTATATTTGAATAAGGAAACTGAAACTGTTGTCACAGAAGCCTATGGAGTGGACCTATTACAATTTTGGAGGATGAGTAATGATCACCTTATTGCTATAAATTTACGTGTGAACAACCTTTCTGAAATTTAGATAGGCGCAAGTAACATAACATCTGAAATCAGTGATGCACGGTGCCATATCTTGAAGTGTCACATTTTTACTTTATTTCAGTACCTAGTATAAAATTAAAGCATTCGTTTAGTTCAGCCTGTATTTTTAAGGAGTTAACGACCTGCTATCGACCATGTTATATATGCATGTATTGCGAGAAAACTTCTTCCCCTTCTGTTCGAATTTGCATATTTGACTGGAGTCGTGAGTGGGTGGGTAATGATCAGTGGTATTCATGATAAGCGCTGCGTTTTTATTGTATAAATATCGATGATGGAATAAATAAGATGCGTTAAATCATTCATAATAAAAGTGAAACGGGGAAAGGGTTCTTGTAACTGAAGTGTATTGCACGGTGGATTTCACTATATACCGTACTTGCTATAGCAGACCGATTATTATTACTAAAAATTGTAAATATGATCCTACAGTCTAATTAATGCATCTAACGTGCATTACCAATTTGCAAATTAAATATAATTTCATTGGTGCAAACTGATAACTTGTGTAAGTTCACAATATTTTCTTCATAATTGGCTGGGTGAAATTGTACAGTGCTAGTTTTCCCATGGAAGTTGAAGTTAATTCCTTCAGAAACACATGAGCCGTCCGTGCCTAACCTTACAACCTGTAATTTTTAGCGCTCTTGCACTACATTTTTTTCATTCACATATTTGCATACTGGTATCCTGTTTTAAATATTCGGAACTTCTGTTTTCGTTGATGAAATGCACAGTCTGTTCAAGATTAGCCTTATTTTATCTCAAATAATGTATGGAACTCACATCTTCATCACGTTTTCTTCCAACTGCGCAATTAATATGGAGCTTTTCTTTGCCCATAAATGACGTACGACGTATATGGTAACAAGAAAGCACACTGGCCATCTAAAATATGTGATATTACTTAAACTGACACCACGTAAATAACAACTATCAGAGTAAGGTAAGCAAACTGCACAATTCTGATCAGCGGGTTACCTATCCATCAGTATGTGAAAATTATGGTGTTTCTTAAAACAAATTTCTATTACAGTATAATGTCATCGTAACGAACGCCAGTTTAACAAAATGTTCAAAATTATTTTTAGGCCCCTCCTCTTTTCCTTATTTAATGTATGTTAAGATATTTCATTGTAACAGATTTCGAACTTTCAGTATAGTGAATTAAAAGGTAGCCTTTTTGCTTACATTTAACTCTTTTTTTTTTCCCCTTCAAAATAAAATTGGAATTCATCCTGTTTTAATCGTCGGGTATTTTGCACGTGTCTCTATGCAGCTAATACCCACGGCACACTGTATACAACACACAGGCGAAACTACGCACACACATCAGTTTTTGTTTACTGGTACTGAACATCATTATATATGATTTTCTTATGCATAAAAAGCAAATTAAAGCCAATTTTCTATTAATATAAAGTATCTTCAAATATTGGGGTGCGCGGATTGAATTACAGTATTTGCATTTACAGGATACGGTTCAGGTAGCCATTTTTCAATCTATACCCCTCCGCGTAACACACAGATACAACACGTGGCACACAGAGTTAGCCATCACCAGTTGAACAGAAGGTGTCACTAGAGCAAGCCAGCCGCAAGAGAGGCGAGGGGGTGAGTAAGAGCCAGCTAAACATCCCCATTTTATACTTCAGTCCAGAAACTTCACAACTAAGACACATTTTTTCGTTACAGGCTCTCACTCAATCCACCAATATCAACCATTTCATGAAGCAACAAGACTACAATAAATTGTCATAACAACTTAGAGAGTCTCCTCTTCAAACCTGTGAGAGGTGCCACAGCACGATTGTTCATAATTTTATGCCTTAAGTCCCAAGGTGACACTCAAGTTCGCGAAAATTCCAGTGAGGGCATGCAAATCGGATATTAAAGACTAAATAACCCAACCAGCCAGGAGAACATGCTCATTGGATGTTAAAGACTGAATAATCCAAACCAGCCAATGTCATTCACAAGTTTTTAAAACATAACAATGAGGTTTTTTTATCAAATGTTTAATAATTGTAGACTCACCTTTTTTAGACAGAATAATTGTATTGCAATCTAAATGTTTTTATATACAGTAGAACATCAATAATTCAAAATCAGTTAATCCAAAATCCCGCCTAATTCGAAGAAGCTCCCACTTTCGGAAACATGAGATACAGTTTTGCATATTATTTAAATTGTTTAATTCGAAATACGGATGATTCATCATTCGAAGAACAATGTCGGTCCCATAACCGAAATTGACGTTAAATTTAAAATTTCCTGTACATTTTAATTTTAGAGAGTAATTTAAAATTTATCCGCATCATGATAGAACGCGTCTTCCGGAATGTGCAGGAGTAGCTTTCTGCAGTGTGCTTCATATTTGTTAAGTCTGTATGAAATCGTAATTCTTTTGTATTCAGCGTTTTAAGGAACTCCACAATGTCGTGTAGCAGGCAGTGCGCAGAGGCAAGAGAGGCATGGCATTTGAAAGGTTTAAACTGTGAATCAAGGTGATTGCATGTATTAATAGAATCTGCGAACACTGGTGATGCGGCCAGTTGGCAAAAAAGCTCATATAACCAGTTCATACGCACCAAATAATATTGCAAATGCTGATGAAACCGCTGTTTTTTTTTAATCTCGAGCCCGAACGGACTTATGCTTTTAGAGGAGAAAAGTGTCAGCCAGGAAGCCGTACAAGGGTGAGGTCGTCGTACTGTGTTGCAATGCACAGAGAAAAGTTCGATGTTTTAACGGTGTCAGGCATTTTCCGTGCAAGTACGAGGCATCTAAAAAAATGCAACCAGTATAGTAATCCAAAAAATAAAGCTTTTGCACAGGGGAGCCAAAGTAATTTGTCCTCATCTTTGAATGTGTTATGTTTGCCAGTGATTAATCCCATTATTTGAATAATGTAAATGCACTCTGTTGGAAACATTTCAGAATAAGTTTTTTTTCTATGGCATTTGAAAGGTTTAAACTGTGAATCAAGGTGATTGCATGTATTAATAGGTGTTAGAAAGCTTTGTGACACAGCAAGTGTTGGCATTTCTGAATTTATCACGAGAGAAGGGCCATGGCGGGAAATTGTACAAGGATAGAGTCAGGTCACTGTACTATGTTATAATGCAGACAGAAGCGAAATACTTTCTCCCATCGTTATAGAAAAGTTTGATAAGCTACTATGTTTTAAGGGCATTGGGTACTTTTTTGCAAGCACAGGGCATCTAAAATGCATACATTACAATAATCCTATGCATAAAGCACTTGCACAAGGGAGCCAGCATGAAATAATCCTCTGTTATTCATGCTTTTTCATACTTTTGTTGTGTGAGGTTATGTTTGTCAGAGAGTTATCCAAGAACATTATTTGAATACTCTAACTGCACCTTATTGGGTACATTTAAGAAGTAGGTTTTTTCATGGCATTTGAAAGGCTTAAACTGTGAATCAAAATTAATTGCATGCAGTAACAGGTCTTGGAATATTTCGTGGCGTGGCAAGAGTTGGCATTTGAGTTACGAGTTGGTGGTTAATTGAAATCACTTAATTCGAAGTCCGATTTTTTGTCCCAACGAATTTGAATTAACGAGGTTTTACTGTATAGCACATTTCACTAGTTATAAAACAATTCACATCAGCTGGATGTTTCTACAGGCCATATAATACACATAAAAACATATATATTTAAATTAGTTAAAAGAATCCATGTCACGTTAACAAGTTTAAGTATTTTATCAGTAAGCAAATACCCTGGGTGCTGGCTATTTTGATTTTACATGTAGGAACAGGGGCTGAAGATCCCTAAAAACGTAGACCAAACATGTCCTGCTTAAGACATAATAATGTAAAAAAAATATGTAAATGAATATTGTATTGAAAAGGTGGACTCTCAAAAAAACTTTATTTTAGAAAAGTTATTGGATTTTTCGAAGAGTTTGGTTGATCGAAGTTGCTGATCTGAAAGACTTTTTCATGGGGAACTGACGAAGTTTCCCCGGTCAAACTGAATGTAAAGTTTCTGGCTCTCGAATTGGTAATTAATGTTTGAAGTCAGCCGCCCCCCCCCCCCCCCACCGGTCTAACTTGCCTGCCTCTCATCTGGAGGACCCGGGTTTAATTCCCGGCCAGGTCAGGCATCCTTACCTGGATATAAGGGCTGGTTCCAGGTCCACTCAGCCTACAATTACCTTCAATTAAGGAGCTATTGAATGGTGAGATGGCAACTGCAGTCTAGAGCCAGGAATAACGGCAGAGAGGATTAATCACATTGACACTGCATCACCTCGTAATCTGCAGGCCTTCCGACTGAGCAGCAGTCGCCTGGTAGGCGAAGGCCCATTGGGGCTGTAGTTTGGTTTGGTTTAGGGGTGTTTGTAAGATTATAATTATACACATTTCATTTTCATTTTTGTGGTTCTTTAATTCCCGGATTTTCCGTTTTCCCGTATTGTACATTTTTTCCGTGGTCCCTCCTAAAACGGAGAATCGAGGTTCCACTGTATATTAATTTCTGCCATTGCGGTTCTTACAATAGAGGAACATTATTTCCGGTCATGCGATGTGGATCCACAGTGGACACGGTAGAGTACGGGCCTCATTATTACCCAATTTGTGCAGGATTTCAGTTTTTTGTTGCACCAGAATCTTGCCCCTCCAACAATGGACACAGCAAAGATGGAACTACAGCCTACACTGCAGGGGGAGTCATTTACCCTTATGCAACGACACTTTGGAGATTGCATAATTTTTCATGGAACTCCACTCCCATACTGTTCTGTTCCCCAGATCTCATAGCCCCAGGTGCCTACATATGGGGTGCATGTTGATGATTCTGTTTATAAGACATGACCGAGCTACAAATAGTCCAAAATAACACAATATATCACCATCTTTGTGTTTTTACAGCAACCTTTGTTCATAAATATGTTAGGTAATCTTCAGTAAAGTTATGAGCAATGTGGTGCACATGGTGATGGGACACATACACGACCAACACAATTAACTCTCTCCAGGCCTATGATTCCAAATGGAAACACTAACTTTCATATTTTTGTGAATTCCCTAAGTAACTCCTTCATATTCCACTTGGAACCACTGTTCTAGTTTCTTTATTTTTCCTAAAATTGTATGGATTTTCCCACATAAACTTTATTAATAACTATTTGGAGGATATTGTCAAGAATTTTCTTTTTCATGTGTCAAATAAAATGGTCTGTAGAGGGTTAAACAACATTCTAGTGTTGTTTGTTTTGCTGCATATAGTATTTATGCAGGCATATACACAAATTATACTCTGTGCTTTTAAAAGTTGTCAAAAGCATTATTGGCACTCTCGCAGTGTTCAGTAATCTGAAGTGAATAATACCAAACATTTATCTTAATTTCTACCGCAATTGTGCGTCCAGTATAAAAAGTTTGTTACTTTTAACAGATTATAGAAACTCTTATTGCCGTAATTTAAATGGATTATAAAAAGTCTTGCCTTACATTTTATTGTTCAGCTCAAATTCCTCCGCCGTTGCTTCATCAGTGACAGCAGTAAGCTGATTGGCAAAACTAGCATCGTACAGATATTTTCCCTTCTGAAAATGAAAATGAAAGGCACAGCGAAAACATTTTGTGGCTATTAACAGCTCTGTTTGTGTTCACCACTATGGAACATGGGCTTCTGAAACACTTTTGTTATTTTATACACACTGCCAAAAAAATCATCATTTGGAGGCAGTTCATTGTTGGGTTATATTGATCATTCACAGCGTATGCAAATTTTTTGTTCTCTTTTTAAAAAAAAGTTGTTTCTTGTTTGTTTCTAGGTGCTGTGTCTCCTAAATATGGTAACTCCTGAGGAGCTGCGAGATGAAGAAGAGTATGAAGACATTCTGGAAGACATTAAAGAAGAATGTAACAAATATGGTGTAGTGCGGTCTGTCGAGATTCCAAGACCTATTGAGGGCGTAGACGTGCCTGGCTGTGGGAAGGTTTGTTTTTTGTTTGGTGGCTACTTATTTTTTTCTTGTGTCTTGAAATATGAGATGTTTACATATCTTTCTGTTTATAGGTGTTTGTGGAGTTCAACTCTATCATTGACTGTCAGAAAGCACAACAATCTCTCACGGGTCGCAAGTTTAACAACCGGGTAGTAGTGACATCCTACTTCGATCCAGATAAATATCACCGGCGAGAGTTTTAATTTTCAGCACACTTTTTGCTTCTGTTTAACTGGAACTGCTTCAAACAGCAATGACAAGACTTGTATCAACGAAATTGTTCTTGACTAAGCATGTGAACACTCCATGTAATGGCTGTGTCATAGATCCATGTGTCCACGTGTAAAATTTTTCTGGCCTATTTGGCTGTATTGTGACTTTTGACATGGATGCTTTCCTGGAACTTTCTGTTGAGTGAAACACATCCTCAGAAGTAATGTTAATGATATAAATACCTGTCAGAGCTGGCCTGATGCCTCCACTGAAGCCAGTCATTCGATGACTTAAAGTTCACACAATGTGGTGGCTGCACGAGTTATTCTCAAATGTAATTGATTTCTGGAATGGATAGGTTGACAGATTGGTTTGCAACCTTTAATAGGATTTTCAGAATGTTATTTGAACTTAACATCTGAATAGAAATAATGAAGTGTATATGATGTAAAAATAAATTTCTAGAGTTCTTTTCATGGAGAGGCCCAGATGATTGTGCAGGCGTTGTTGTTGTAACAGCCACGTCAGATTTATTATAGGTATTCAATAACCTATGGGTAGCTGGATGTTATGTGGTCGTTTTATAGGAAATTAATGCTCAGGTCAGTGTGGTATGAGAAGAAAGTTGAGATGTAGAATTGATTACAAGCTCTTGAAGAAATGTAAAACAAGTCAGATCTAGGGAAAGGCTTCAAAACATTCTATCTGCTTTGCAATCTCAATGATTACAGCAGTTTAGTGTATTTTAGGCAGAAATAGTACTGTTTGAATATCAACAAATCATACTCTGGTGTTGGCATCAGATCAACTTCCAATATGTGTAGGTGTCGTCCCTGATCGAGAATAAGATGTATAATTTTTTAATGTCCTCCAGTGGAAATTTTATCTTTTCACCATACTTTAAAGGCATATTCTTTTCTTAATGTATAGTGGTAGATTTGATTTTGGAGTCTAATTTCTGATCACTACCACATCTGTTGTATGCTGTAAGTCATTTGACTGTCAATAATCTCCAATGGAATCCCTGATTTCCACTTCCTAAGGTGACTGGAAGATGATGTACATTGCAATAAAGTTGAAACTATGTACATGTGTTTCTCTTTTATCATAATTTTTGGAAGTCAATGTGTCATTACTGTTATGCATCTGTGTTCATAGAATTTTGTGAACTATCTGATTGAAGGTTATGTGGCTATTTCCACCCACCGAGTACACAGGACTGATGACTCATTTTTAAATTAGATGGTTATGATTCTACTTCATGGACAGCTATTTCATAAAAGGAAAGTTACCGTGCCTGTTGTGTGAATATATCAAGTTTTGCATGACTGTGTGAAGAGAGGAGCATTGCCATGGTGCGGGAAAATGTCCCTTAGCCTGGTTTCTGGCCTTTTTCCATGGATTTTGTTCAGCATTGTGGAGAGGTAGGCTTCTGTTTACTGCTTTTCAGTAATCTTCTCTAGAACAACGGTCATTGGTTGGAACTTCAGAAAGTGGTGAATGAAATGATTCATCATCGGTGGAAAAAATTCCTAAAGGCGGTTTCAAAAAAGCTGGTAAGAAACAAAATATGATGTAAAACAGTAAATACCATTGCTAAATAAGCTAAGATAATTTCAGTTTCTAATGCATCATAAAGTAGAAATGACAGGTACAGTGGTGGCTGGTGGTATCTGATGCTGGGTGTTGCACCAAAATTTTCATTGTTGCATTTTAAATGAGAAGCTTACAGAAATAACAAGTAACCCATTATTGTTAAGTAATGAACTGCAATCCTATTAAAATTGAAATATATCCAGCAATTAACACATTGATGACAGGCCCCAAACGGAGGCTGCTACCCCATGTAAACTGAATACCGTATTTCCCGGCATAATCGTCGCATCCTTTATTTTCAATACAAAAATCGGACTTTAAACATTTAATCGCATAATCGTCGCAAACATTTAATCGCATAATCGTCGCACGTCCAAATTTTGTTCACCAATCTTGTTGAAAGGTAAATGGAACTGCAATGTAAGTTGCAAATGAATATGTAATTTAAATACGTGTATGGTTTATGGGCAATTTGGCAACACAGTCACGTTTGCGAGATGTTGCACAACATATAAATAAATAATACCAGTATATGTACGACACATGGCTTACCGGTAGGCTATCGGCAGTTTGACGACGTGGTTGTGAGACAGTGTACAATTTATTCACCCCCTACATGTTATGAGTTCTCATTTGAAATACGTAAGGCTATAAGTTATCACTTATCGGCAACGTTGCCAGGAAATACCGGTACCAACACACACTTCTCTTCTAGTAAACAAGAAGTCTGATAGAATTCTGCGTTATTACAACCACCCGCCCCCTGGTGCAACAGTCGCGAGCCTAGCAAGCGATCGCTGCTCAGCCCGAAGGCTTGCAGATTACGAGATGTCGTGTGGTCAGCGCGATGAATCCTCACGGCCGTTATTCTTGGCTCTCTAGAATGGGGCCACCATCTCACCGTCAGATAGCTCCTCAATTGTAATCGCATAGGTTGAGTGGACCTCGAACCAGCCCTCAGATACCAGGTAAAATTCCCTGACCCAGCCGTGAATTGAACCCGGGGCCTCCATGTAAGAGGCAGGCATGCTACCCCTACACCATGGGGCCGGCTTCTGCATTATTGCGCACAAAGTGAAATCCAAGACGATAACGCAGATTTCCACGGAATTATTCAGCTCGCGGGCAGCCAAATTATTTACGATGTCTCAGTTGTCATCGCTAGAATCTTATCTTACTACTACGTCATAAGTGTCCGGGCATGGGATGAAAACTTTTACCCAAGCAGTCAAGATAATTATTATCCAATGGTATTAAAGATTTATTTTATAAACTCGTCAGTAATGTAATGTAAAATCATCAATAACGGGGAAGAAATATTAACCTAATTACCGTATGTTTACAAGAAATTGAAAAAATGAATGTTTGTTACTGACGTCTCGGAACACGGTCAACTACGGTAGATCTACACTGCGCTAACTGGAGCGATGTATGAAGACGTCCGTGTTCTGGTTTGCGAGCTTTGCGCAAGCGCACTAGTGTGTCGCAACCAACGAGTTCAACTGATAAATTGCTGCATGCTTCCTTGCTGCCTAACAGTATTGGCTGCTCTGGAATGGACAGATCACAGATGCATTTATTTGTTTATGACTGACGTGATTACTGTAGACATGTGTGCGTGAGAATTTAAGTTTTTAATTTGTGTTTGGGGTGTTTGTAGAAATAATTGGTTTTAATAGTGAACAATTACGGAAAGTCATTTATATTGCAAAACATTAACGTGTGAAGCATTTGTAAGCGATTATGGGTAAATATAGAAACTATTCTGCGGGCTTCAAGCTAAGCGTAATTGCCTTCGCTGAACAGCACAGGATCAGAGCTGCAGAAAGAAAATTTTCAGAGAGTGAAAAGTTGGTGCGTGACTGGCGGAAATTAAAAAACAAGCTAAAAGCACAAGCCCTTCTAGACGTGCATCTAGAGGTCCTAAAAGAGGGAAGTTTCCTATAATTGACGAAGTGTACGTCAATGAAATACTTAGCAATGGCTGCAGTGTATCATATGAAATGTTACAAATGAAGTGACGGGAGGTAGCTTGATATGCCTCACAATAGCATTATTGCGTTAAAAGGATCACGGAGTGTATTAATGAAAACCAGCGGTAGTGAGAAGTTGCGATGCACGGCAATGCTAGCCATTACAGCTGACGGAAGAAAGTTGCCGCCTTACATCATTTTCAAGAGGAAAACAATGCCTACGAATGTACAGTTTCCCCGTGGAATTCATGGACGTAGAACTCGTGCTGGACTGGGTTAAAACTGTGTGGGATAGAAGACCCGGTGCACTACTAAAACAACCAGCTCTGCTTGTTTTAGATAGTTTCCGAGGTCAGCTCGTGAACGAAGTGAAGCAACTTCTCAGTAAAAATAAGACACGACAGATAGTCATTCCTGTTAGCCTAACATCTGTTTTGCAGCCAGTAGACGTATGTATTAATAAACCCTTTAAAGACCACTTACGTCGATTAATAGACAACTTGATGTTAGGACTATTAGGCAGTACCATATGGCTGATAAAACAGGCACAAGGGAGTTTAAAAAAGTAACTATGATCGGTGGAAAACGGTAAATAAAAATATAAACATACTCTGAGATGGCATGGCCAAGACGTAACTAATATTTGCATTTCCACACATAATAGTGTGCGACTCGATTTATGCAAGAGGTTTTTTCTTTTTTCAAATATTTGTGTTAAGTACCCTATTATAGTTATGACTAGCAGAATTTGAGTTAAATTTGTTTAACATTTATTAATTCTGAAATGTGTTCTTATTACCCATATTTACTTGAACATTGGGGTAATTGGAACATTAACCCTCCAAGTGCTGAACGTTTCACTCTTATGTGCTGAGCATTCTTAAGGCAGCATGCAGATACATTTTTAAACATTTATAATAAACTAGCTGCTTTGCTACGGGATTCTCAGAATGACTGAATTTGTGGTTTTCCTAACTCAAGTCAACATAGGACATTACAAAAATGTCAGTACGAATGTAGCGATTAAAGGCAATGTTATCATTATAAAATACTCGATCCAATGAAAAACTGCACATTTTCTCACTTTTAATGAATAGTACTGCGGTGATATAGATGTTGTTGATTCCCATAGGGAACCTGAAATATTTGTCACGAGTGAATAGTACTGCGGTGATATAGATGTTAATTCCCATAGGGAACGTGAAATATTTGTCCTGAATGAGTAAATTTATAATACCTATTTGATGTACCCTCTTTGTGGTATCAGTACATCATTAGGTTAAGATAGTCCTGTAACATGACATTAGAATGGAGTACATTGGATGAGGTCTTCAACAAAGCCCGGCATCGAAATCCCATTTCCCCTACTAGAATAATACGGCGCTAGCTAAGTCGATAGAACATACAGGTTCATGGTTTGTCCTTATGGGGCAATAATCTAACAATCTCTATAGTAGGGGAAATCTTTATAATGAGAGTATTACTAACAAGCTAGCAATGAGAAGAATGAATCCTTTTTTTTCCCTACAATTTTACAATTTAATTTCTAATAAAGCACATGATTTAATCTCTGCACAGATATGCCACAACATCAACACATGAATTATATACACTATAATTTTCTTGACGCATCAATGTCTATTATCTTTGGAGATGAGCCTTACACTTAGAATTTCATGTTTGTCATCTTTAACTTTTTTGTAGCTTACAAATTCTTTCACCAGAATGAATACTCCCCTCTTACCATTCCTATCCAATCTCTACGATACACCCTCCAGTTCCATGAGAAAATTTCTGCTTCCATTATATCATTTCTCATTCATGATTCAACTCCCATTACAATATCTGGAAAGTATATATATATATCTATTAAATTACTTAACCCTATTCCTTTTTTACGATACTTACGGTTCAACACTAACATTTTTATATCATCCCTACTTGACTTCCAGATCTCTGTACCCTTATCACCGCTCCCTAGACCAACCCCTTAATGTACCTTCCTATAATCCTTCTAAACAAATTTCCTAATTTATACATACCAATGCTATTTAAGTGAAGGCCATCTGAGTGCAGATCCCTATCTCCTACCCACCCATTAGGATCTAGAAATCTCACTCCCAGTTTCCCACTTACCCACTCCATAGTCTCATTTAAATCCCCAATCACCTTCCAGTCAGTATCCCTCCTACACAATATTCCACTGATGATAATCTCTGCTTCCTTAAACTTCACCTGCCAGGTCCCACACATCCCTAACTATGTTGGTACTTATACCTGCTTGTCTTACGTTGTTAGTACTAACGTGAAACACTACCACCTTCTCCTTTCCCTCCTCTTCTACTGTACTTTCTTCAACATCTGCCTTAACCTAATTCCTGAATAACACTATACCCTGGTACCCTTTCCTCCACACACTTTTCCGACATGTCTAACGATGGAATCCCCATGACCAGAGCCTCAACCCTACCCACCTCATTTGATCCCTTCCCCTCCTGATCAGTCCTATCGTTCCTGACAACTGCAGAAGCTACTTCCTCCTCCCTTTTCTCCATCCCGTGACCCTCCCCTTCAGGGGAGGAATGAAAACTTGTTGGTAGTAGTAGTAGTAGTAAATTCCGGATATTTGATACACTTTAATTTTAAGCATGAATGAGAAAACATATAGCAAGCTCATTGGAGGGTAAAACCAAATATCGCACAGGAAAACAGTAATTACAAACCCTTTGATCATCTTTCCCCTACATTAAGATTTCTCGCTACAGGCCGAAATTACGAGGATCTGAAATTTTCCGTCACCATACATACAATCTTTACTTTAATTTCCCGAAAATAAAAGGACGACATGAACCGTGTAATGTCCTGCACAAGGAATTCATTAGAATAATTCCTCAAGCCGGTAGAGCAAATCGCTTCTGCCATCGCAATTCGGCTTGAAAAGGTGAAAATAAGCAAATCTTCATCAGTTTTTGGACTGTTGTAAAACAGTATTTCCCGATACTGGTTTGCGAGTTAGTTACTATGTACATTCTTGCGCAGTATTCCTATAAGGTACCTTACCAACACTCCATGCTAATCTTATTGTTCTATGAAGCAATTTCATCCCTGCCTTCCCACTATACTCCACCATTACAGGTCTAATTTCATCGATTCCTGCTGCTTTATGACAATAGAGTTCGTTCCACTTAAAACCGAACCAAACATCATGGCACTACAGCCCTTGTAGGGCCTTGGCCTACCAAGCGACAGTTGTTCAGCCCGAAAACCTCCAGATTACAAGGTGTCGTGTGGTGAGCACGACGAATCCTCTTGGCCGTTATTCTTGGTTTGCTAGACCGGGATCCTTTCCACTTCCTCGTGCGTAATTTCACCATCACTATATCCTCCCTTTGAGCTCCGTTGTTCGCGACAGCACCATGAAGATTTCCTTTTACGTTCAGATGATTTTCAAAATATTCCCTCATCTGTTCCCTGGAATCTACATTAGTGTCCAACAGTTAAGCATAGGTTACGAGTAAGCAGGGCAACAGGAAATAGGCCGCAAATCGCACGACATATCCATTTCCAGCCTTTGGAGACGATTTTGAGACACAGATGTTAGTCGTAGGCCATTACCAAGTCGACCAAGGGGAACCCCCCACAGCAGGACCGATATCTGGCCTTAACCGCCCGACGAAATCTGAGTGCAGCTGCAAGACAATTGTCGGCGGAGCTTGCAGCCGTCTCAGGGGTTGCCGCTTCCTGGCAAACTATGTACTGGAGGCTCAGAACAGCAGGGCTGTTTGAGCGACTTCCAGCGGTGTGCGTCCCGCTCACTCCAGCACAGAGACAAGCCCGTTTACTGTGGAGCCGTCAGCATCAAAACTGGACCATGAATGAATGGAGGCATGTGCTCTTAACAGATGAATTCCGCTTCAGTTTGCAGAACGATTCCCGTCGCACATTAAACTGGAGAGAACCGGGTAGCTGATACAACCACGGGAACATCGTGGAACAGTATGGTGGTGGTGGAGTTATGGTGTGAGGCGGCATCATGTTGAATGGCCGTACAGACCTGCACATCTTCATGGTGGGTCCGAGGAACACTGTTAACGCTCGGAGATACAGGGATGAGGTACTGAGACCACTTGTTCGACTCTTCAGAGGTGCGGTTGGTCCAGACTTCCTCTTAATGGACGATAATGCCCGACCGCACCGCGGTACTCTGGTGGATGAACTTCTGGCCGGGGGAAGACATTCATCGCATGGACTGGCCAGCAAGTTCAGTGGATCTGAAACCTATAGAACATGCCCGGGATGTATTGGGGAGGCAAATTACATCCCGTCAGCCTCTACCAAGGACCCTTCAAGACTTTTGCATTGCCCTTTCGGAGAAATGGGATCGACTGCCACAAGAGCTTTTCGACCATCCGATAGCATGCTACGTCGCTGCGAAGCATGTGTGGCCGTTAGGGGTAACCATACACCCTAGTAACAGCATGTTTTGTTGTGGAAGACATTGCCAAGTTTGGTTAGTTTTCAAAGGTGTACCTTGGCTATCAGAACCTTTCTGACACTTTTTTGTGGGGGGGGGGGGGGGGGGGCAAGTTGTGTGACGTATGGGAATCAGCTTCCGTTTTTCCAGCAATCCGTCTGACATTCCTATCAGGCGGTATGTCCTCGTTTAGTGATTATGCTAAACGCTTGGACACTAGTGTATTAAGAGTTCACCTGAATTACCCAAAACGCGGTTCATTTCCTTTTTCCCTCCCTAAGATTCTTTCTTACTGTCCAGAAAGTTTTCCGTGCTGCTTGACCTAGCCTTTCCAGGTTATTACCAATATCTTCCCACGACTTTTTTTTTTTTGTATTCAGCAACTATTTGTTTCTTTCGTCTATTCCCCCTGTAGGGGCGGTAGAATAACACCCATGCTATCCCCTGCCTGTTGTAAGAGGTGACTAAAAGGGGCCTCAGGGGGTCTGAACTTTGGAGCGTGGGTTGGCGACCATGAGGCCCCTAGCCGAGTCCTGACATTGCTTCCACTTGTGCCAGGCTCCTCACCGACCTCACTTGGTCAACACTTGTTCTTTTCAGACCCCAACGGTATTACGTATGGAGGCCTAGGGAGTCTTTCATTTTCACGCCCTTCGTGGCCCTTGTCTTCATTTAGCCGATACCTTCATTTTTCGAAGTGTCGGACCCCTTCCATTTTTCCGCTCTGATTAGTGTTATAAAGAGGATGGTTGCCTAGTTGTACTTCCTCTTAAAACAATCACCACCGCCACCACCTCTTTCATCTACGTACAATTCCCTGTCTGCATCAGCCCTTGTTTGGAGCCATTTCTGATAAGCCGCCTTTTTACGTTTACAAGCTTCTCTCCATCATTCCACCGAGATGTTCGCTTTTCCCCATCTTTGCACACAGTTATTCCTAGGCATTCTCTTGCTGTTGCTACTACAGCATCCCTGTATGCCACCCATTCTCTTTCTATATCCCGAACCTGACTACTGTTCGGAACTTTCTACTAATTATATCCACGTATTTCTGTCTAATTTCCTCGTCCTGGAGATTTCTACCCTTATTTGTTTGCAGTCAGATTTCAGTTTCTCTATCCTAGGCCTAGAGATACTTAGTTCACTACAGATCAGATAGTGGTCTGTTTCATCGAAAAATTCCGCAAAAACCCATACATTCCTAACAGATTTCCTGAATTCAAAGTCGGTTAAGATATAGTCTATTATGGATCTGGTACGGTACCCTACCATCCCATGTGTAGCGGTGAATAGCCTTATGCTTGAAGAATGTACTCGTAACTGCTAAACCCATACTAGCGTAACAGTCCAGCAAACGCTTCCCATTCCCATTAGCTTCCATACCTTCCCCACATTTACCAATCATCCTTTCCTATCCTTCAGTTCTATTTCCAATTCTCGTATTGAAATCGCACATTAGCACTATCCTATCCTTGCTGTTGACCCTGACTACGATGTCACTTAATGCTTCATAAAACTTGTCTATTTCATCCTCATCTGCACCCTCACATGGTGAATACATTGAGACATTTCTCGTCCTAATTCCTCCAACTGCCAAATCTACCCACATCATTCGCTCGTTTACGTGCCTAACAAACTATGTTGCGTGCAATAGTACTCGTGATGAACAACCCTACTCCAGACTCTGCCCTTCTTTTTTTAATACCCGTGAAATATACTTCATAGTCTCCTATCTCTTCCTCGTTATCTCCCCTTACCAGAATATCATTTACTCCTAGCATATCCAGATGCATTCTGTTTGCTGACTCAGGCAGTTCTACTTTCTTCCATAGCCCCAATTAATATTGAACGCTCCTCATCGAATTCCATTTCGCTCGCCAAGTTGTTTCCAAGGAGTCCTTCGCCTGTCAAATGGGAATGGGAGTCAGTTACTCCCATAGGTCCAAGGCTTGCTTAAAATGTTCTGAGCTCGGTAAATTCATGAAGCAGGATGCTACCCTACTTGCTCCTAGTCCAAGTGAGGATCTCTCCTCGAACGGGTTAGAGACCACTGGTGGATTGTATAGTCCTAGCCGCCTGAGCACAAGGAGGGCCATGACTCGGAATATCTCCGAGCTGCCCACTCTCATTTTGTAGCAAATGGTATCCTGACTCTCGGGACCACTCACTAGGCCACTCAGCCGTTGCCCATGGTTCACGAACGACAGTAACCCACACAATGATATTATTAAATTAAAATGTGGAAATTTACAGCATTACGAGCGGCCGTACCCGTCGTTACTCATCACGGAATCGATTCCAAACAACCATCCATTACTCATTGAATTGACTTCCTGGCCTCATACTTCTGACTTAATTATATAGAAAACAGAGTGCTGGTATTTCACTCCTGTCTACTTCTGAATCCTTGTGGGAAGACACTGCAGCGCTGCTGTCATAGGAGTAATATACCAGTAATATTCTTTTCATAGGTTGATCTGCTGAAATGAAATGCAATCTTTCGTGCTGTTGTTTGGAATCGAACCCGTCATCATGGGTCGGGCACCACCACCGATCTGCCGAGGAAGCTAATAAAAATCGGTGAACGAAGGTTACGACCGCTGGTAATCTTGTAAAATTCTACGTTTTAATTTGATAATAACCTAATTATATCAATAATAATAATAATGCATAGCCTCTGAAAAGGGCTTGGTGGTGACCTAATAAGGATGAAACGAATGGCGAATGAAACTCAGTCCCCAAACCAGGGAAATTTTAAGTGTACGAGGTTGAGTCCAAGCATTGAACCGGGCCCTTCGGACCAAATGCAAGCATTCTATCCATTTAGCAATAAATCCGGGCTTTAATTTGCTAAACCCTAGACTACCACTTTCACTGATAAGATTTCGAATATTAGCAGTGGCAGAAGCCACGACAGTGGGTTGTGAAACGGGCTTGATAACACAGCTGGCTCCTCTGGTGGCAAAAAATGCTTGAGGCTTGACGTTCACTAATCCAGCTGTCGAAAAGTGATAACCTAAATCTAGTTCTCAGCATGCGCTACTGAATGAGATCAACATGATATAAATTTATCAAGCATGGAAACTATGCCGCTACTAGAATGACTTATATGGCAACCTAGTCTGTGTTCGAATCTGAATGAGTGACGACAGAATGTAGCGGAAAATCAACACGTACAGTGGCTGCTTGGTAGATAAGTCCAAAGAATGGTTGAATACTCAAAATACACCAACATAAATGATGTTTTAATGATTCAAAAGTACTAAAAAAGTAAGCAAGCTTAGGGCTCGTGGGATTTTAAATCTTATTAGCGACGGGATCTACTGTTTGACTGCGATTGAAACCTCGGCCGTCTTGATGAGAACAAAGAACCATTGGAACTGAGCTATCACGCCCGCCGATTACGAAATAGTTATCCGCACATTTGATGGTGCTATTCGAAGTTCCAATCAGTCCCCGGGCACTGACAAAACAGACAGGCCTACCTATTAGAACTTACGCACATATCCGCGACCATGTCTTGCTACTAGTGGTGGTCATTCTGAGACGAAGTCTCGAGACTAGCGCAGGCACTATTTCTCGCGAGAAATTTCGAGAGATCTCGAAAGCGGCGTGCAGCGTGTCGTAGGCCTACAGGTAGTCGGAACTGAATGTTGTTTGTGCCGAGTATGCGAATAGCCAACCACGGGCCTTCTCAATTTCGTAAATACGCGTCAACAAACGACTAGGGCGTTCATTTTACCGAGGTCTATTTTGACGCAGTATAACATACTTATAAAGGATACGCATTCTGGCATTGCATGCACTGGTAGGTATATGAATGAGTGGTTTAAGTACAGAACCTGACGGCTACTGCAGGTACACGTAGGCCTACCTGGATACTAGAGGCGTGCATTATTCGAACTCGAAACGAGGCAAGATGCGCTTTGCTGCAGTGCAACCACCATTACGCGCGAGTGGAATGTGTAATCTAAAATGCCGCAGTTTGCTCCAATTCTTTTGACAGGTAGGTGTACATCGTTATCAGACCCCACATT
Organism: Anabrus simplex; assembly: GCF_040414725.1. Classification (NCBI taxonomy): domain Eukaryota; kingdom Metazoa; phylum Arthropoda; class Insecta; order Orthoptera; family Tettigoniidae; genus Anabrus; species Anabrus simplex. The sequence continues at coordinate 265,840,060 of NC_090270.1, forward strand.
CAATAATATATGACCACTGCCTGTGTTTACCGACATTTTTGGTGACGAAGGAAATAATTTCTTAGTGTTATAGAGTATTCGCGTCATAATTTAGGTAATTCGATATATCACGGTGCACTGTCAAATTGTGTCTATTACGCCACAACTTGAAGACGATGTCCGAAACGCAACGTAAGTTGTGGATGTCGGTTATTTTGAAGAGATATCACATAGCACAGCCCACTGTGTTGCATATTCAAAAGGAGTAAAACACGCTGGCAGAAATACTTCTGGGATGATCCGACACTTACATAAATGAAGAGGAATAGTCACAGAACACCTCCGGCTCGGTATGAATTACAAGAAGCTACCCTGCCGACAACGATTGAGAGGCACCCAGGTAGGATTACATCCTAATAACAGTTATTAACAAATTATACGGGTTATTCAGGTAAGAAGTCCACTGACATAACTCGTGAACAGTTTAAGATACCGTACTGGCATTCTGTCTTCACTTTCGTTAACGGCATTAAGGAGCTCCATAGTTCAACATGTAGTGCTTTCCTAGGCTTTTGACAAAATTTATCGTCACACGCGATTCCATGTGAGAACTGCTGATGATAACTATCAAGCTTACACTCGTAGTTACTGGGACGTCGCACAGCTCGCAGCACACGTGAATCGGTCTCGAGAGCATTGCCCATCACACCCTGCTGAAAGAATTGGAGCAAAGTCGGGCATTTTAGATTACACGTTCCACTCATGTGTAATGGGGGTTGTATATGTAGCAAAGCACATCATCCCCGTCTCAGTTCACTTTCGTTAATGGTATTAAGGGGTTCATAGTTGAACATGCAGTAGCGTACGTTTCCGGGCTTTTGACAAAATGTATTGGCTCTCATGTTTTCATATGAGAACGTTATTTCACGCAATAACTGCTAATGATATACTATCAAGTTTGCAGTCGTAGTTACTGGTACGTTGCACAACTTGCACTACAGGAGGATCAGTCTCAAGAGTCTTGAACGAGAGCGTTGCCCATCACTACTTGCTACTACACGCTAGAGCTGCTGTTAGAATACAATACTTTTTCGTAACTTACCGAGGATGCACACATTTGGGCATCTTTATGACAAAAGGGTCCATCTTCAGAAATGTCACTAATATGGCACAAAATGAACTAATGTGCAGCTCACAATCCCGTCACAGTCTTCCCAACACTGCAAGTTAAATACAGCACACCTCTCAAGCACGGTACAACCCGACAATCGCGACCACGTGACATTGTTCTTTCCAGGAACCGAGTTTATACAAAAGCTAAACACGATGTTTTAAGCTTGCAACTGTTTCTGGCCGTGGCCCCCGTTATCTTGGTGGCCACGTTCCGGCCCCCTACAGAGTAATTCTCCGCTAATTGTCCTTCTCACCTTTTCACATTTGTCAACACGCGGTTTTTACTGTATTCCCAATGATGAGACTTCTACATGGGAATATCCCCGCGCATCACAATTCTAAGTGCTTTTCTTCCATTCAAGCTCCTTCAAGCAGTACAAGTACGATATGAAGAATTATTGTATGGCCCATACTGAGCGTTGCTAGTAGATCCGGTTAATTTAACATTTCGGCGTAAGTTCTTAATTTTTTCGTACCGTACGTAAAACAACGGCTGATCCTAGTTCTAGTTCCAGGAAATCTTTTGAGGGGGGCGACCCCCCTGACCCCCTCTCTGGCTACGCCCGTGGCTTGGGTGACGCATGCACTTGAAGCTCCTTGTCGTGGCAGCGGGGCGGAGCTGTAAGCACTCCCCGACAGCAATTTTCGGTGACAGGCCAGCTAGCTTAGGTAAGGTAATGTTAGTTTTAATACTTGATAACACTCGAAGTCTTCAGTGCCATACACTAGAGACTGCAAGAAAAAGTATCAACATCTTAACAGTATAGCTAATAAAAATAGAGCCAGTATATGAAATCAACTGTAATATAGAATATATTTTAGTCTTGGGTTTGGACATGTATCCAGTTTTTTCGAGCAATTTATTGATGGCACGTGTAAAGTATGTGTTCCGATAACCGCATAAAAATATTTAGGTTGCCCAGAATGAACACAGAGTTAAGCGCGAATGGTTGTCTGTGATGGTAGTATATAGTGAATTTTTGTCGAGTTTCTCTTGGGTTATAGTTGAAAGTTTCGCGAGTTCTGTGGCATTCTTCATGAATATAACGTGTGTTATACGCCGTGACAAATATTTTCCCTCGTTTGTCGTTGATGAGCGTACACTCAGTATGCGAGTGAAACTATAAAACTTCAGCGACGGTAAAATACCAGTTAAATTTTGTTGGTTAGGGCTGCATTGCTCTTACGTGTTGAATTGATTTTGTGTGTGCTCGACCCTTTATGATTAGAGCTGTTTGTTCTGATTCTTAATGATTGATTATTTATTTCTGTGGGTGTGTTTCCAATTCTTTGTGTTGTTTTGCTCCTTCCTATTTGAAGCGTGTGGAATTTTTGGGGTCGTTTGGTGACCTATTTAATGTCTACCTATCATTGTGATCTGTTTCTGTCTTTGGATATGCGTTCAGTTCATGTTAACTAATTTTCCCGTTGTACCTATTGTGATCCGGTTCTTGGAAGAATCTCGCGGCCTCACTTTGCTACGTTATCAACTAATGTGAACAAAAGAATTCCTGGGAAAGGTGGATTTAATTATTAGTTTGCGAGTAAATATCTTAAAGAATACGGCACTTGTCTTTGAGCCCTTCAGGCAGGTAGTAAAGCTAGTCCATGGACATTTTTTTTGAAAAACCTGTTATCTTATTTGAGCTTGTTTTTAATTTATCAATTGATTAATTTAGAGGACATTCCTCACTTCTAGGTGAACTATTTTTTATCTCAATTCAGTCTTAATTTAATTTATTTTCTTAGTTAAATTGATTAATTAAATTATTTTGCTTTTTCTGAGAAACTGCGCGCGTTTTTCTTTCAAGATTTATGTTTATTTCCTACCGTGCAAAAACCTTTTGGTTTATGTCTAGTTACTTCACAAATTTTGTGAGTAGGCCTATTTGCTATTAATTTTTAAATGATTTTCTAAGGGTACCGGTATTTGCTACTTTGTTTATGTGTTTACTTATACCAGAAATCGTCGGTACGGCTGGTATAGTGTTATAGGCATTTAAAGAGTGTATACATTTTATTGGGACACCATCAAGATTACCGTATAATCCTGACTACTACCTGCACATTTTTACAGGAATATTGATCGTTGAATTCAGGTACGGGTTATATTTAAGCCTTTCGTATCGTGGTTTCATAGGACATTGTGCAGAAGACGCGAAAGCAGCAATTTCATTTCACGCGACTTGGCAAGAGATGAATTCTCGATCCGTCGCTCACTTCTGCGTTAGCGGAACCACATGGTGTGGCAGTTGATTAATACCTTGTGTTCTGAGTGAAGAAGCAGCAGTGATAACAAGGATAAATTCAAAAATAGCGTTTGCGGTTATTTACTGTGAGTGAGAAACTTGAAGTTGAAGTGGAAGCTGAAACTATCGGAGATCGTGCCGCCAGTGCCGGCAGAAAATATTATATTGATGAATCGTATATTCACGATTGGATGAAGAAGGAAATGTTTAAGTAAATGTGATCGTAGAGCTTTACAAGGGCAGAGTGCACAGTTCCCTGAAATTGAAGAACTGTTTTCTAAATGCATAACTGAAAGACGTGTATCGACTGGAATGTGTCGATTAAAATCATTAGACTTTGCGAAGGAACTAAGGGCCTTTTCTACGACAGGCAGATAACAGTTCGGTTTAATTTTATGTGGAACTTTGCACGTTAATGTGGAAGTTCAGTTGAAAACACGTGCTACGACATTCTTTTATGTACAGTATGGGAGAATATTCCCTAGATTAGCTATGCCGAAGTCGGAAAGGGAGTTAACGCTCTTAACTGGGACTTTGTTCCTATCAGGGACGCTGCCATAAAAATCAAGATGATTAGCATTTGAAACATGTCAGCCCTCGGGTTCAAGGTCCACATCGGTATCTCGGCGCACCACCACCGATCGGTAAAATGTGCCTGCGGCGCGCTCGTTGTCGCTATGAACCGAAGGTAATGGATCAGCCTGACTTGAGAAGACGTGCAGGATGCCTCGCAGACGTATGCGAGAACCGTACCGTCAAATGAGTGAGTTTGAAACGGGACGCATTATTGGCATGTGAGAACGTGATGCCTCCATCCGGAATTTTCTGCTCGTGTGGGGCAAAGTGTGTCGGCAGTGCAACGGGTATGTACAGAATGATTCACAGAAGGTCGTAGGACACGAGATGGATCTAGTCTCACCACCAGATCATCATCCGAATGACATCGCAGGACAGATCTGCGTCCTCCTCGGCTCTGGCGCAACAGTGGAACAGTGTAACACATCGTACACTATCAGTAATGTCAGTCCGTCGCCGTTTATTACGGTCTGGGTTACCGGCGCGTCGTCCTCTTTTCAACCTACCTTTGACTAATGTGCATAAACGTGCTAGACTGTAATGGTGTATGGAACGACGTCACTGGGGAGAGGAATGGCAGCAGATAGTGTTTTGTGACGAACCCAGGTTCTGTTTGTTTGAAAATTACGGCCGCATTTAGGTTCGCCACAGACAGGGGGAGAGGCATCACATTAACTGCATTCGCACACGACATACAGCGCCACCTCAAGGCCTTATGGTGTAGGGTGCTATCGGGTACAACCACAAATCACAGTTGGTGCGTGTCCAGGGCACTGTGACCAATTTGACCTACGTGAATGACATCCTGCGATCCGTTGCCGTACTCTTTCTGCACGACAACCCAGACGCCATATTTCAGCAGGACAATGCGCGACCACATGTTGCTGCACAAACACGTGCCTTCTTGTTGTCACAGGATGTCAGACTGTTGCCATGCCCGTCCGATCACCGGACTTGTCGCCAGTCGAAACTGTGTGGAGTATGGTGAAACAACTGATGCGGCGCTGTGACCCACTGCCAAGCACCAAAGATGAACTGTGGAACCAGGTGAATGCAGCATGGGTGGCTATACCCCAGGATGCCATTCGCGCCTTATACGTGTCGATGACCACACATGGAACAAGTTATCAGTGCCCACGGAGGATGCATTGCCTACTAGGCTACAGGACACATGCTGAACCTAGGTGAATAAAATGCTAATCGTTTCTGTAGAACATACTAATGAACATGTCCTGTGAATATGACGTTCCTATATCTAGTCTTTTAAGGTGTTCTGCTTTTTATGAACATGAGCGTATTCTCTTTTTAGTGTCGGTCGTTGTTAGTAAGTGCAGTTGGAAAGGAGAAATACCACACTGAGGAACAATCTGGATCCTATAAGTTTGAAACAATGGCTAAGAAAAGGAATCGGGAAAAACCAGTGACCAACTTGGACAGTTTCCAGAAAGATACCTTTCGCCGGGATATTTATGACTACTGCCGCAGAAAAAAACACCTTGCTTTTGCGAAACTATGTGAGTTTATGAGGGAAAGCAATATATTTAAGGGAAGCAAGACTTCACTGAATGTTTTGGTAAAAGAAATGGGATTCCGATACAAGAAATGAACGGCCGGCAAGTATTAATGAAGAGAAGTTATATTGTGATGTGGCAATGACTGTTTTTAAGGGACGTTATGAATGAAAATTTCGATTCGTTTGTGTGGCTGGATGAAAAATGGATCAATGCAAACCCTACCGTAGGAAAAACCTCTGTGGATGGAGGACGCAGGCGAAGAACACACCCACGGTATCCCCTGCCTGTCAACTAAAAGGGGCGACCAAGGGACCACTATGTTAGGTACAAAATAGGTTTGTGGCTAATAACGACAGTGTGTGGCTCAGGATGCATTTTACAGTACCTGTGAATCGTACCCCTATATGAGCGACACCATGGTTCTGCCTTGCCTATGCTTAGTCCCCACTGTGTGAGAAAAACCATGGGATAGTGCGGGTCCCTGTGATTAGTCCACTTATGCGAGGAACGCCATAGGTTTGCGTTGCCTGTAAATAGCGCCGCAGTGTGCGAAACACCATAGGTCCATGTTACATGAGCGAATTTCATTGCCTGTGAGTAGTACCATAATATGTGGAATACCGCGAGTCTACGCTACTTTTGATTAGTACCGCAACATGACAAATAGCATTGTTCTATTTTCCTAGCGGTAAATACCATTATGAGGGGCCGATGACCTGGATTTAGGACCCATTTCGACTACAAGCATCATCGATTCAGTATTGTGCTTTAGAAGCAGTCCCTTGATCAGTAATACTATGGTTTAACGCTAGTTTCTGGGAATGTAGGACATTGCGGGTCAGATCCACTGATTGTTTTAACTTCATATCCATCCATTCATTCTTCGTCCTCAGGTTTTCGAATTCTAGTCAGTGGAGGATTATGGATTTTTAAATTGCCATAACATTTCGTCTCATTTCGTACCATTACGGGCGATGACCTACATATTAGGCCCCTGTAAACAACAAGCGTCATCATCATACCGTAGAAAAAGGCTGGACAGATGATTCTGTGGAAGGTACAATGGCAGTGCCAATTGGAAAGGGGAGAAGAATTATTGTGCTACTTGCTGGTACCGCAAATGGATTTGTACCTAACTGTTTATATGTACTGAGGTCTAAGAAGACTGGTGATTACCACGAGGAGATGAATAGTGTTATTTTTCAGAACTGGTTTGAATACACGTTACTGAATAACCTGCCTATCCTCCGGACCACCTTTTGAGCAGACTAAAGCGGAAGTGAGTGTATAGACCAGGGGATGGCGCGGGCGACAGGGGCAGCGCCTACGGTGTTGTCACACGGTAGGTGAGGGGGCAAGGGGGGTGTGCTACTCAGAGCGAGTTTTGGCAATGGTGCAGTCAATGCGGAGCTGCCATACTTACTCACTCTGCGGATGTCTTGAACACGTGGGTTTAGTTCGAATCATAGTCTGTTTAAAACAGCAGTGAGGGAATTTTATCAGTGTGCTTCGCTTTTACAAAAAGAATGTATGTGCGTATTGTGTGTTAATTCATAACTCTTGTAGTCCCTTGCACGTTTGTAGGTTTCTTCTTCCTCGTTATTGGATATTATTGTGCAATGCATCCGAACAAAACTTCAAACTGTTATCAGTTGAACAAGAAACGCAAGATTTTTACGTCCGGCGAGAGAAACATGGTTCTGTCTGTTTATAAACATTTCCGAGCGAATAGTATTGACGGCGGGATTAGTTTACCTCGTGTGCTGAACCCGGCTCTGATTCCGACTTGGATGTGCAGCCACTCGATAGTGACACAGATTAATTACTGCGGCACAAGGTAAGCTGACGCTGAAACCTCCTGCATGATGGTAATAAATAATAATAATAATAGTAATAATAATAATAATATGTAATAATATTTTTATAAAAATATATTTGTAATAATTAATTTATTGAAATTGGGCTGGACAAAGCGGAGGTGGGACAGGTTTTCGCCTGGATCCCTAACTTCAACTGTCAGTTTCAAGTTAATTCCAGTACGAGTACATAATCCTCACTTCTCTCGCTTATTCATAAATCGCCCGTGAGTAGCAGTTCATTTCAATCAGGAATCAGGCCATATAATAATAATAATAATAATAATAATAATAATAATAATAATAATAATAATAATAATAAAATATTAAATTATATGCAGTATATATATTGATAATAATAATAATAATAATAATAATAATAGAATAATTTAACGAATGCAATGCTTACTGTTTATGTCAAAAGAATTCGTTCGCAGTGCTTTAAGCTTGAAATTGTAGTTAGTACATTAAAATTGTGCAAGCCCTGTGGCTCAGGTGGCAGCGCGTTGGCCTCTCAACGCTGGGTTTCGTGGTTCAAATCCCGGTCACTCCATGTGAGATTTGTGCTGGACAAAGCGGAGGCGGGACAGGTTTTTCTCCGGTTTTCACTGTCATCTTTCATTCCAGTAACACTCTCCACTATCATTTAATTTCATCTGTCAGTCATTAATCATTGCCCCAGAGGAGTCCGACAGGCTTCGGTAGCCTGCACAATTCCTATCCTCGCCGCAGGATGGGGCTTCATTTATTCCATCCCTGACCCGGTCATTGACTGGAAAACAGATTGTAGGTTTTCACATTTAAAATGTAATTCAGTAAATTAATTGTTTAAAGATGTAAGCCCTTAAAAAGCTATGGGATTCTAACATGCATACGTTAATGTATTAATTATTTTAAATTCATTCGAGGTTCAATCCATGAGCTGTGCTGTATTATAGTGGTGGAGTACAACTTTGAATCGTGCGCCGGCTTATTTGGCAACCACTGCGAGTGTGACGACACAATGACGTCACTTCCGCTTTAGTCTGCTCAAAAGGTGGTCCGGAGAATAGAATTTGTACAATAATAATGGACAATGCCCCCTACCATTCCGTAATTCAGGACAAGGCTCCGACAAAGGCAACAAAGAAGTCGATTCTTGCTGAGTAGTTAAGAAGGCACAACATTCCTGTGCGGGGCGACATGAAGAAATGTGAACTGTTGCGGCTTATAAAAGAAAACAAGCCACAATTTCCAGTGTATGTTGTGGAAGAAATTGCAAGACGTCATGGACATAAAGTTATTTGACTTCAACCTTATCATTGTCATTTCAGTGCAATAGAGAAAATTTGGTCTCAGATTAAGGGCTATGTTGCAACCAAAAATAGAAAGTTTGCTGTACCCGAGGTGGAAAACCTGTTAGCCAAAGTTGTGGCGAATGTGCTCAGTACACAAAGAGTAACACGTAAGGCGTGGGAAAATGCAGATGTAGCGGAGAACTGTGTTCAAAGTTTATTAGTATTTTTGAGAGCTGGTGGTAGTGCCAATGATTCATTGGTTGAGGGCTCCAGTGACTCTGCAATCAGTGTGGAGTGTTCCTTTTGTAGGCCATAACCGCCTTCCTGTGCCAGCCATTAGCGATGAGTGATGTGTTATTTCCTCATTCTCAATTATATATTCTCGTTTTAGTGTCGGACGTTGTTTTTGAGTGTAGTTTTTGCGAATTTGTTTTCAATCCATATTCATTAGTTTTTCTGAGTACGGTACTACATTTTACATGGGCTGTTTACCGCAGTCGTATTGCATCAGCCGTTCTCGCAGTAGTAGCGCGCTGGCAACAGGGGAAAGGCGATGGTCATGTGTTTTGCGAAAGGTCTGTTTTGAAGTAAAGCCGTGCGGAGTTTAGAGTGCGTGCCAAAAGCTTGGTTATTTAAGGAGGTTGTTTTTCTTTGACTTCATAACCTCTTACTATCAAGTATTTACACTAAAGTGAGATAAATGCTTGCCAATTTCTATTGTAACATTGTCATGGAAAAATTAATTACCGGTACCTATTAAATTAACAGCAATAAATTGATAATACAATTAATGATCCTCCGCCGCATACGGTGGCATTGATTACGAATATAAAGTTTACTTTCGCCGTGATGCGGATCCTCGTAATTAATATTGCACAAAGAACGAAATTATACCGTGTGATAAGAATTATTTGATAAGATACATAACCTGGACCTTACAGTTGCGTCTAGATAACATTTTCATATTTTTATTTTCTACAACAATTTCTGAGTTTCGTTCCTTACATATTTAATTAATTTCAACATTTCTTTGTATATGTAGATTTCAGTCCTAATTCTTTTCTTGGCCTGAACTTCCACATTACAGCCTAATGATAATCGAGTTGTACTCTAGTAATACATTTTCAAATGGAATAGGGCTAATCAAACGAAAGCACCAAGGAACAGGCATACCACCACGCTAAATCTCACTACATTTTCAGTAGCCTTATTGCCAACTCAATGACAATGTTACTACAACTTCCGCATAACAGTACCGTAGTTAAAATCCGTTGGTAGTACGCAAGAAAATATCTAACTTCTAGTTTGCAAAACTGCAGCCTACGTATCTGGCTGTTTATCTGACAGTCATAGTACAGGCCCTTAACAAGGAGGGTTTTACTGCAAACCGTGGATGGATGAGGAACTTTTATTGCAGAAATGGATTGTGTATGCAAAGACGTACATCGTTTTCACGTCTCTCTGTTGCCTACAAAGAAAAGTTGACTGCCTTTCATCGCCACGTTATTCGTTTGCGGAAGCTAAATTCGTATTTGCTTTCTCAAATTGGGAATGCTGATGATACGTCCGTTTATTTCGAAGTGACACTAGACAATACGGTTCGTATTAAGGGCTCTAAAATCGTTACTATCAGGACAGGTGGTAACGAAAATCAACTCTGCACATTAATGTTATGCATGTTAGCTGACGGAATCAAACTTCCTCCGTATGTGGTTCTGTGACAAATCTGCAAAATTTAAAAAATGGTAAATAAACATATGATTTTTTTTTCCAAATTTCGTTCGAAATTCATGTGTGCAGGTCTTACTCCGTGGCAGGTAGTATTTGGGATTATACGGTTAATTTAATTCTATTCTCCTCACAAGATTTCGTAATGCGATTTGTACGAGGCACACGGGGACTTAAAACAAAAAGTATGTCGACATAAAATGTAAGATGCTGCTCTCGAACGACGACTGTCAGTAGCAGTTTCTCACTGTTCAACAAGCTGAAAACCCACCTGTGAATGCGATTACAAAATACAGTGCGTTTCCAGAGAAGTTGTAATTTGTAGTCTCAGCATTCGAAAAATAAAAGCGAACTTATGAGTGTTTCAAGACAAATTTCCTGCTGTACAAGGCAATTGCAAATATAAAGTGAAGATTATTTTATTTCATTTATTATTATATCATATGTATTTTATTTTCCAAATACACGTACCGTGTTAAGGCCTCACTTGTTTGTTCTCACTGAGCTGACACGCAGGGCCTACTAATTGATATATTAATTAATATTTATTTAGCACACAACAGGATTTATTGTCCCAATTACAGTGGCTTATTACAATGTATGGACCAAACCCGTAAACATAAAATAAACAGGCATGCTAAAGGAAACTATGTAAACTACAGACAGACCTTTTCTCTCTCGTTAATATGGCATGCAGCTTAGTCGAGTTACATTGAGCTTCACTTCCCTTATTGCTTTGGTTGCTTACACAAGTCAAAAATTTGCACTAGGCTGCAAGACAGAACTGGAATAAGTCACGCCGGAACACTTTACTTGGACAAAGAAATCTAAGTTGTCTAGGGCCACGGATATACAATGCATTACCTGTGGACATGATCAGTGGCAACCAGAATACTCTGAATAAAAGGCTATTCATTAACAATTATTACAAAGTAGATCAACTTATAAATTTCCAATATAATATTTAAATCAACTAGCACACTATTCCTCTCTACTAAGAAACCAACCTTCTCCTTAATCCACGTCTCTCATTTCCCGCCGTTTATTACACCAAATGTAGAAAAACATTTCACAGAATTACTGTACTACAATATCACCAAAATGATAATGGAGTAAATGATATTCACTAGAAGCTATGATGTACATAATCTAGCTATTGTATTTTTGAAGCCCACACACAAGTTTATCTTATGTGGGATTCACAATGTATCTTTTACTACCTCTATATGTATATGTAAGGTATTGATCGTGAATAAAAATGTTTAAAATAATAAAACAAATGACAATTCAGACACTTTCGTAAAAATAATTTTCAGCGTCTTTTAGTGGAACGTCGTTTAAAAACACATGGCCTGTGTAAATAACCACAGAACAGTGTATAGGATATATATCACAAGATAAATTCCCTGAAGATGAAATACACTTTGTATTGAATACAGTATAACTTACGAGTGCCATCTCTAATATCCATTCATTTCTTCTATTCCATTGAACTGCAGCTCAATGATACACTGTCACTTTCGTGACATTTGAAAGTTCGTTCCTAAGAAAGAAGCTATGGACATTCCTGTGAATACTCCTTACAATAAAATCAGAGTATTGTCACACACGAACTCCTCCCTTTGCACGCCAGTCGCCTTTCACTGGAGACTTGGTTTTTCTGTGCAGTTTAATTCCTCTCCGATCATTTGTACTGTTATTTTCACCAGTTCTTCCATCGTCCACTCCGGATTATCACCCTGTAAGCTAATCTACACGTTAAAAACAATTTCGTTTGACTTCGTACTTACTTCCCCCCCCCCCCCCATTTTTATTGGCTTTAAAGGATTTCACCTGTTACTTAAGCGTTAAGCTACCATAATACACATGTTGCTCACAGCTGGCCACCATTCTGGATACTGATAGTCTACAGCCAGTATTGCCAACAGTTCTCTTCGATCCCATCATGGTAAAAATTGTGCGATCTAATCAATACGTTGTTACAATGAAATGAACTTGAACATAGCTTACAAAATACACATTTCAATTAGATATCAAGCTCATGTTAAATAATTTTCTATTTTGCTACAAATACAACCGAGGACAATAAATATTCACAGCCACCTATGTATTAAAGATGAGTTGGTAAAGAACTGGATTAATAAACAACGTGCACAATATTTTTTTCACATTTTTGTAGGGGAAAATTTTAATTGGTCAGTTAATTTCATCAAATATCTAACCAAACTGAGGGAACTTACTGACTTAAAAAACAAGCAACAAACTTAAGAACTATTTACCGCTGCGGAAGCCTCTTGACTGACCAGCAGCCTGGCTAACATCAAAGAGACCGCATTCTGTCGTAAAGCTGATCACTTCCTTGGAGGGAGCAACCTATCCATTCGCTCGCAAATTATATCTCAAGCTTCACGAGCTATTAAGTGGGTGGTAACCCATTGAAGTGATAATGTTACTAACGTCCTTGCTACACTCGTGAAGAGACGAAAGAAACAGCACCAGTAGGATGAAGCAAGTAGCAAGGAAAACTGTTGCCAAATTGCAAGAACAATTGAAAAATGGTCCTGCACGAACGTTTTTCAAGGCTACTGCAGAACACGTTTTATCTTCCTTCACTTCTCAGCAACCCTGTTAACAACGCCCTTCTAGATAAACGTAAAACATTACTGCACTAGATGGTGTTTCAAAATCAGATTTCTTAAGGGGTTACCAGGTTCTACAAGCCTAGCAAAAGAATATGCAGGAGGAAAGAGTGAATGCGATTTGGAAAACAGTATTTTAAAAGGCATGCTTGAGGATCACAACAATTTTGCCTCCAAATGCGAGAGGGTTTTCAGTGTTTAAAGACGTTTTATGTGATAGACGAGTTACCCCACGAACCTACTACGCTGTCGTAGCAGAGGGAGAGGTTACACTCCCAGGTGTGTGCGTGGGGGTGGGGATGGGGGGTCGTCTTAAACGGCTTGCCGGCGGACTTGAGCGAAATAAATTAGTTCTCGCGGACCAAACACATTAGACTGGGTGGCAGGGGCGTAACGTTAGGGACTGCAAGGCTTGCAATGCAGGCGGGCTTGGGCCTTTAAGAGGTCTCGCAGACTCCTCGCAAATACATAAAAATAACAGTGGCGTGCACTGAACCCCATCTACTCCAGCGCTGCTGGGGTAAAGAACTTCGTATTAACATTTTCTAATTATTCCTTAGAACGCCTTTTATAATTTTTAAAAAATTGCTAACATCCAAGCCAAGTACAGCTGTCTCGACAATCCTCTCGCATTACCGCAATTCAGGTTCTCCACCGAGCTGGGTTTCCTTGCCGGCGCGATAGAGTGTTAGCCCCAGCGAAATTTAAGGTCACTTGGGTAACACTTGCACTTGAAGCTTCCTCGAGGCGCAGCTGTGCCCCCTCCCCAAACAGCAATTTACGGCGACAGGCCAGCTAGCTTAGGTAAGGGGTGTTAGTTTTAATACTTGACACTCGAAGTCTTCAGCGCCACACTAGAGACTGCAAGAAAATTTTGAAACAAATCAATAAGTTGTACAGATTTTAAAAAGAAGTACGCAGATACTTCCTTGAACAGTATGTTGGGGAATAAATCGATAACCACTGTGTACCTATTTTTCCACCTATGTTTAGCTTATTTTGAATATCTTCTTTTTCCCATGTAAAATAATGATATTATGATGTAAATCAATATTTGTAAAACATTCCTTGTTATATATGTAGGCGTATGCCTTATCTGTTAACTGAAACTAAAAGCTGCCAAGCTCTGATTGTAAAGGGCAGTCCCTCTTTGAGCCACTAGCTCACTGGGACCTTCTATAACCAATAAATCTATATATATATATAAAATACGAGTTTTGTCTGTACATTGCTCAGAATTTGGAAAGAATGGTATTTCTGTATCGGTCATGTCCACAGTAACCAGGAAATGCATTTTTTACTTTTCCGTAATTTCTGTATGTCTGTCTGTCTGTCTGTACACGCATCACTAGAAAACGGCCAAAGAGAATTTATTGAAAATCGGTATGAAAATTCGAGGAATAAGTCGCTACAATCTAGGCTATAAATAATTTTATTCACTCTAACAGAAATGGTAGTTTAGGGGAGGGCCTAAAATTTAATTTTCAAATATTTATGTTTTTAGTAGTCCTATCTTCATAAAAATTGGTATGCAGAGTCGAGGAATACGTAGATACAATCTAGCCTAAGAATAATTTTATTCACGGTGAGTGAAATGTTAGTTTAGGGGAAGGCCTAAAATTTAATTTGTAAATATTTACGTTATTAGTGGTCTTATTTTATTGAAAATTGGTTTGCTAAGTCGGAGAATGAGCCATTACAATTTAAGCTATAAGTAATTTTATTTACGCTGAGTGAAATGGTAGTTTAGGAGAAGGTTAAATGTAATCCTCAAATATTTATATTATTAGTTGTATCGATAAATACTACGTAACCAAAGTTATAGAGAATTAAATTTCAGGCCATTTATGTCTTATACATTTTTACCGTACTGGCTATGATAACACAGATATTCATGAATTTGTATTTTTGTTGCTAAGTCCACATCAACGCCGAGCCACGAGAAAATGGGTTAACAGAATTTAATGAAAATCAGTATATAGAGTCGGGGAATAAGAAACTACAGTCTAAGCTATAAACAATTTTATTCATCCTGGATGAAATTGTAGTTTAGGGGAAGGTGCCTAAAATGTAATTTTTAAATACCAATGTTATTGGTCCTATCGAAAAGTACTATATAAAAAAGTTATAGAGAATACATTTTCCGATCATTTTTCTTTTATTCAGTTTTACCTTACCGACTATGATAAGAGTGGCATTTCAGAGTCGGAAGAAAACGAAATGTGAAGGCCTACAATATCGAAAGTGCATAACATTGATCAACAATAACATTACATTGACCATTGTTTATTGTGATGTTCTTTGTCTCTTATGCTGCCTCTCAACTCCGATAGATGGGATTACTGCTGCGTACCGAGTATAACAGCCTGACTGAATATTGGCGGGAAATAGCCGGGAAGTTAGAAAACTTTCTTCTTTAGCAAGTCATTCCTCTGGTTCATACATTTTCTGATACAGCTGGTACGTAACACACTGGATCATCATAGTATTTCAGATATTCGATCCCTACTCTGACGCGCTGTTTTGAATGAGCAGTGTGCATACTTAAGGCAGAGCCTCACTTAATGGTACCGGTAGTAGTAGTAGTAGTAGTAGTAGTAGTAGTATGGCCTGGTCTAGAATAACAATTTAGGCCTTTTCCAAATTATAGGACCACAGTATTCACTAAATAACTAAAAATTCAACTCTGGAAAGAGCCGTTTCTTAAGAAAAGCTTCTTTCTCTTCACTTTTATTAAATTCTATATTCAATTTATTGCAAACTAGCCGTGAAGAGGGGGTTTCTCTTCTGGCTTGGAGGAAAAATTTGCCTTCAGGTCAGATAGATATTTCCGCCGCCAGTGTAGTAAATTGATATTTTCCGACACATCGGGTACTCCTAGGAAACACAATATTAATTGGGCATAATTTTTGCCCTGGGAGTCTCAACTATTCAACACTCTCTCCGCCGAAGAAAGCCGAAGAGTGTTCACGGATCACCGATGTCTGCGGTTTGGTCATTCCAGGTCTGGAACTTTGGACTGTTAAATAGGCAGTGTAGTCCTGTTCGTTAAAAGTGAGAAAATGTATGGTGTTTAATTTGAACGAGTATTTCGTAATATGAAAGCATTGCTTTTCATCGCGCCATTCCTATTGACGTCATTGTATGTTCATTTCAGTTGGGAAGACCACTAAGACAGTCTTTCCGAGGACGTAAAAAGGCATTATAGTGAAAATATCCCAACCTGATTCTGACTGATGGTATGAAATTCGGTCTACCATTACAGTGAAAATTCCCTCAGTCTTCATTTGAGGAAAGATGTTTGCTGACCTCCCGTCGCGTTTCTAGGGAAACGTTAAGAGCTATAAAATTTAAGATAATCTTGCTCACAACATGTACACTACCCAACCTAAAATTCTTTATACAATGTAGAATCCCGTAGCGAAGCACGGGTACATCAGCTAGTAAATAAAAATAAAAATATCAACATCTTAACAGCATAGCCACTTGCACATCGGCTTGCTAATAAAAATAGAGCCAGTGCATGAAATCAATTGTAATATAGAAGAATATATTTTAATGTTGGGTTTCGGCATGTATACAGTTTTTTCGAGCAATTCATTCATGGCGCGTGTAGAGTATCTGTTCCGATAACCGTAGAAAAGTATTTAGGTTGCCCAGAATGAACACAGAGTTAAGCGCGAATGGTTGTCTGTGATGGTGGTATATAGTGAATTTTTGTAGTGTTCGTTTTGGATTATTAGGTGAAAGTTTCGCGAGTTGTGTGGCATTCTTCGTGAATATAACGTGTGTTATACGTCGTGACCAATATTTTCCCTCGTTTGTCGTTGATGCACGTACACTCAGTATGCTAGTGAAACTATAAAACTTCAACGACGGTAAAATACCAGTCAAATTTTGCTGATTAGTTTAGATTAGGCTTTTTAAGTAAAAAAGAAACAACTAGTTAGCCCCAGTGTATTTTTGTGAAAACCACGATTATAGTGTCACAAAGCGTCACCGGATGAAACTGTAAGTACATTGTTTAAAATCTCCTAAAGATTAAGTTATGATGCTGTCGTCACTGCCGTGAATATCAATTTGAGAGTATGTGCGAGCGAGTGGTTGAAAGTATTCTTGAAAGATCTTTCTCAGGTAGACCTTTCCACGAAAAATGCAGCCTCATAAAATCGTAATGTTGACTTTAGAGAGTGTAGAGGGGCCACACGATTGTTTATATTTAAAACACTTTTTTGCAGCTGGGGTAATGAATATGTTCATCGCACGCCACTGAAAAATAATATAACTCAATTTCGAACGAGCTCTTTCTGCACGAAGTTAATAATAAATTAGGCTCATCAGTTGTGCGGTTTTGTGTGTGTGTGTGTGTGTGTGTGTGTGTGTGTGTGTGTGTGTGTGTGTGTGTGTGTGTGTGTGTGTGTGTGTGTGTGTGTAATCGAATGAATTATTATAACCGAGCGATATCATTTGCAGAGTATAGTTCTCTACTTTGATGAAAAATGAAACCAACTAAAGTTGTTCGAACACCTAACTGGTGCATTGTTGGCAAGGAGCTAAGCTATTGAACCACGGAGGCAGTCATATAAAAAACCTATTCAGCATCATTTTAATAATCTTAATAAAACGAATAATCCCTTTGTTTATATGATTTGACAATGTATTGCATTACTTCTGCCTGCTGTAATTAAATTTATATTAGGTATTCATAATTTATTTGACGGGGGCTCGATTTTTTTTTGGCAGGCAGGCCCGTACCGCATACGTTTTCCAACTCGTTGGTTGAACGGTCAGCGTACTGGCCTTCGGTTCAGGGGGTCCCGGGTTCGATTTCCGGCCGGGTCGGGGATTTTAACCTTAATTGGTCAATTCCAATGGCCCGGGGGCTGGGTGTATGTGTTGTCTTCATCATCATTTCATCCTCATCACGACGCGCAGGTCGCCTACAGGCGTCAAATAGAAAGACCTGCACCTGGCGAGCCGAACCCGTTCTGGGATATCCCGGCACTAAAAGCCATACGACATTTCATTTCACCGCAAACGTAATGTAACGTAAACTTAAAATTAACGTTAACTTATAAGTTAGCGGCCATCGTATCTAATGGAACCATTCACAATGCGACGACGTAAACTTAACTGCGAGTCCGTAAAATTAAGTGATTGCAAACTCCAAGCTCTTGGGGTTAATTTTACAACTTTAAGAACCAGCCAATCAGAGCAGAGGTAAACGTTGTATTTTGTGCACGATATAATTGACTTCTTTCGACGAAACACTTGTAATTCTCTTTCAAAATAATCATTGTGTGTATGTGTGATAAAAAGAAAAAGAATTACAAAGACGCTGTACCGAAAAATAATAGGTGGAAATAAATAACCTGTAGCAATGAAATCTGACGGTAAATGGCGGGAGACAAGCTCGCAGCGCTGGCGAACGGACGAGAGACTATCCCTGTCATAAATAAAAGTGTCCCTGTATATTTTTTAACATTATGACGGACTACTAGTTTACAAAACGATATAATCCAAACAACTCATCGGGGTGTGATAGATAGGGTCATAGATGTCGGTAAAGGAGACCTTACATTTCTTTTTTATTAGAAAAGGGGAAGCAAATCGTAAGAAAGGCAAACAGTTCAGGTTTCATCCGCATGTCCAAAACGAACTGATGAGGGTCATTTCTTACAGTAGATTACCGAAATCGCCCTGAGATAACCTTCTTTGATTCAAGGGATGAACCCATTTTCTGCACCGTTTTTTAGATCGCCTTTTCAGGTAGGCCTACACAGCTCCCAGGAGCAAAGCAATAGATGTTTGAAGTAATATGAATTCCGCTACCATGTTGTTTGACTCCATCGAGGTATTGAAATATAAAACTGCGAGATAGCCCAAAACCCGACTTCCGTGCTAAATAGCATGGCAGTGTTTTGATTGGCTGCTGTGTACTCTTTACGTTAACGGTACGTTCCTCCATTGTGAATACCACACATTTTACGTTAATTTTACGGTTATGTTACGTCGTTAAGTTTACGGTTATGTTTGCATTGTGAATGGGGCCTTACGGCCCTACTGGCTGGTCAACGGTTTTCACGGCGGGGGAGGGAAGGGGCGAGCGAGGAATTTGCCCCAACGGTGGAAAGAGTGGAGAAACCATCAGACAAAACCTACTGCCTTGTAGTTGGTATGGGGGACCTACAAAGGCTAAGGGACCGTCCCTGACAGAAAAGGCAGCCACCCAACAGACTGGAAAGGGGCAGGCCGCCTGTTGGTTGTGCGCAGGAATGACTGCCCAGCCATAAAAGTAAAGCCAATAGTCAAGAAAATGTCGAACATAGTTGAAAACACGACTGCTTCGACGATGAGGATCAGGCGTCGAATAAGCAAGGAGGAATCGGGGATGGCTACATGGAACATACTGAGTTTGGGTAGGGTGGGTGCATCCAGGAAAAGACTAGCTGAGAAAGTATAAAATAAAAATAGCATAGGTGACCAGACGTCCCTTATTCTACGAGATTGCCCCTCATTTTTGTAAAGTGTCCTAGGAACAAATTTACGGGACGCATGTTGTTCCGTATCTCGTGAGCTATATTTTAAAATATTGTGTTTGAACTAATGTATATTTCTCATTGTGTAAAATAATTACAGTTTCCATTGATGCTTTCACGCAGGGGCATAGCCGGAGGGTTACTGGGGGTTATAACCCCATCCCCCACCTATGGACATTTTACAAAAAGAAAATAAACGGAAACAAACAATAAACTAAATAAACATGCAGAGACATAACTGTAGAACCAACAGACATGTAATTCACTTGTATCAGTGTCATTAAATGACACGTTAAGGGCCCTTTACACGTTCAGACTTCTCTGTACAGACCACGTTTGCAACGACCGTCTGCACATCTGGTCTGCACTGTTCACGCTGCGTTTACACGTTCCGACCATTTGTACGGTACCGCTTTCGCACAGTCCTGTATTTCTAATCGAGACGAGCGCAGGTAGTATTTCCTGACCATAGCCAGATTAAGTCAATTAACTTACAAAGTGGTACTTCTGTCTAGTGTTGTTATTTCGGAAGTTAAAAAGAGAAAGAAATCACAACGTAGAAGGTGGACAAAAGAGTGGCTTCTACAACGCGTTTCGCTTTCGCACGTTGATCTTTTGAAGGAGTTGAAATTGGAAAAAGATGACTAGTTTAACTACTTGAGAATGGACGAAGAGACATTCTTAGTGCTGTTGCAGTATGTCACACCGTATATAAGGAGAGAAGACAGTGTAATGAGAGAATCAATAAGCACTTTAGAAAGACTTGTAGTAACATTGAGGTTTCTGGCAACGGGAAGAAGCTATGCGGACCTTAAATTTTCTGCTATAGTGTCTCCTTCATCGTTAAGCCATATCATTCCGGAAACATGCCGTGCTATATATGAAGTTCTAAGAGAGGAATATTTAAAGGTGAGAATTCAAAGGCATTATTTTGCTTAGGTAAAATAGATTGCGCGTTCCTTCCTCAGCTGCTGGAGATCCGTAACTGTAAGTTGAGTGCATTCATTTATTAATTCTTTAATTAATTAATTAATTAATTCATTCATTCATCAATAATAAGGGCTCTCTTTTCAGGTGATGGATATCCGTGACAGGGAGAAAAGGGTAGCGGTATTTATTGGGTCATGCAAATATGCATGAATACAATTCAATCGTGCAATCATTCATTCATTTATCTATTCATGCAGTCATTCACAATGTGTGTTGTAATTGTAGTATAACTGGATCGGGTACAGAATTGTGACATGAAGCACTAATTGAACTCACGAAGTGTTAAGATAGGCCTGAATGTTGTCCTAGATCATATAACATTGTTAACATCTAGGACAAAATGAATGAATGAATCAATTAATTAATTCATTAATTAAAACACAATTTAAAGATTGGGTGTAAATAGTTAGTAGACTTAATTTTAATGTCGTGATAGATGGACAAGTTGTGATAAGGAAATGTTAGTTTAGAAACTAATACATCATATGCCGCGTTTCTTTCATTCCGGACACTATTCTTTGCTCTTGATCTTCCAAACACTTGGCAATGACTTATAGAGTTCTATGAATTCAAACATAAATGTACGGGTACAATTATGCGAATCTTGAGTAAACTCACTCATAGCTGTTCCTGTAATGAGAGCAAACACTACACTACAGTAGAACACTACATACACGCTCCCAGTCGAAGGACTGTGCTATCTGTCTGCAGCCTTGTCTGCGTAAGCTTTACACGCTCAGGCTTGTCTGCGCGTGGTCTGTGTTAATTCAAGCTCCCCTAGACTTTGCACAGGCCGAACACAGACCGCAATACAGACCAAAATTACGGTCGGCGATTCATTTACACGCAACGACTTGTCTGCACAAACACGGTCTGTACAGACAGATCTGTGTAAATGAGCGTGTAAAGGGCCCTTTATGCATGCACCTTCATTGTATTCTACCATCATTTTGTACCTATAAACCCCCCATCGGCCGATTCTAGCACGCTACTGCTTTTACGGCCCGTAATTGTGGACACATTATAGGCTTCTTACACTTATGCCATGTCAAGAAAATAACGCGAAATTCTTTGCGTTTCGCAGAGAATTTGCTCCGCGTCTCCAGAAATCTCGACTGTTCATGAGGAAGACTCTGCGAAACGTAAAGAATGCCACCTTATATTCTCGACATGGCATAAACCCAAAAAGCCTATATCATGTCTATAATTAGTTTGTTTGCTTGGCACTAAATGTAACTATCTATCGTGTTGTTTTTAGTGGCGGGAGTGTCCAAGGACATGTTCGGCTCGTCTGGCGCAGTTCTTTCTGTTTGACACACATAGGCGACCTGCGCGTCTGGATGTTGGTTGGTAATGATAATGAGGTAGGGAGAGGGTAATAATAATGGTGTATGGCCTCCGAAGAGGCTTGGTGCAGGTCTTTCGATCTGACTCCCGTAGGCGACTTGTGTGTCGTGATGAGGATGAAATTCCGTGCCAGCGAAATTAACCAATTATGGTTAAAATTCCCGACCCTGCCGGGAATCGAACCCGGAACCCTTGTGACCAAAGGCCAGCACGCTAACCATTTAGCCATGGAGCCAGTGATTGCTACCAATTGTCTAATTGCCCAACTACTCCAGAGATGCCGGCACGAGCATTGGACCCTTGTTGCCTGTGCTACTAATTGCCAAACTACTCCACAGATGGCAGCACGAGCATTGAACGCTTGTTGGTTGTTGATCTCTTTCGTGGGGTTGAAATGCTGAACGAACAGCCACGTCCGTCAAGAGGGCGGTGCAAGGTGGAATCCTCCATCCTGTGCTGTAAGCAACGCTGTAATTTATCGCGTGTGGGCGGGATTTATTTGCTATTTTGTGAAATACTGGAGTTCTTGCTTGTGAGTGGTTCTTTTCTTATGCTATATATGATGATATATAACAAATGTGTGTTGTAGTAATATAAATGATTCAGTTTCGTGTGCTTGTAGTGTAAATATCAAACAGAGAAAATGCGGGAATGATACGATTTTGAAATGGCATCGCACCGATTAGAGAGTCAGTCTAGCTTAAACCAGCAAGGAGGTCAGACGTGTCGTGCGTTGTGGCGTTGTGTGCCGGCTGTGTGGAGTGGTGAAAGAGTGGGGGAGCGGTCGGGTCAAGTGGAGTTTGTGGAGGAAGCTCGGAAGATGATCTGCATTGAACAGTACAGGGTCACTATCGGGATATGGCAGGGAAGAATGAGGAAGAGAACGAATAATAAAAAAGAATGTAAGGTAGAGATGGCAATGAAGGAGAAGGTGCTTCTCGCGGCAATGGTGGTTACTGTGCTGGTGGTCATTGGAGGAGTGGAGGTAAATCTTGGACCGCAGAGTAGTAGCAGCATGGGCTGGGAGGACCTTGAAATTTTAAAGAAGGTGGTAAACGAGGTAGTGGAGGAGTTATACCCGTTTGAGCAGCTAAAGGAATTGCTACAGGAGAAAGTCCAGGAGCACGAAAAGACGAGATAGTGGATCCAGGAATACACGAGAGATACTAAGACAAAGATGGAGGACAGCGAGAGAGAACTGGTGTCACTAAAGGAAAGAATAAAAAATATGGAAGAGCGGGTATTAAATTTGAAGAAAGAAATAGCAGTCTGCAACCAGGACCGCAAGAAGAAAGCCATATTTATTTATGGGGTGGAGGAAGATAAGACGGAAACGAAAGTAGACATTATCTGCAAAGTGGTGGATGCCATTCAACAGAAAATGAAAATCAACTTCAGTGAGGTCGATATAGACATGTGGAGAGGACAGGCAAAGTGAGAGGGCGCAGACCCATAAAAGTTTCGCTGCTATCTTCATTGATGGCAGATATAGTGATAAGGAACGCTGGTAATCTACGGAGTGAGAAAATTGGGATTAAGAGGGATTTGGGAAGAGAGGAGATCATAAATTTCAGAATTTTGAAAAAGCATTTAGTGAGGGCAAAATTGCAGGGGTTGAGAGCGTATATTAGGGGCCAGACACTGCTAGTGAGCCATGGAAATTGGTCTCTAAATTGGGCAGTGATGAATCTGAAAGCATTGGAACTGAGCTTGCAGCAAGAAGAAATTAGCAGGGTGGAAGAGGATGCGCATACTATCTTCGAGGCGATTGTAGAAGGAGCCAGAGAAGCAGCAAATGAGATGAGGAGGGAGACCAGGGCAATAGTTAAGAATCTGAGGACGGAGGACAGGGTGAGTGAAGAAAATAAGATACAGGGAGAGAATGTGTGTGGGGGGGGGAGGAAAGCACAAGATGTGGCAAGTGCCCATACGAAGTGAGAATACTGCTTTGAGGGATGAAGCAGAAGCAAGAGGTGCCTTGGCTAAAGAGAGAAGCTTGAGCCTCAAGGAGATATGGGGTATGAAGAGTAAATTGGACGGAGGCGTAGTGACAAGAAGTAAAAACAAGCAGCAGTAGTAAGTAAATTGTTTAAGCAAATGAGAATAGTGGAGTGTGTGTGCTATTTGTAGCTGAGATAAGAGTGATTATGTAGTTAAATTGGTAGGCGGTGAAGTGTGTATATTAATTGCTGTCATTGTATTTGAAATGTATAGTGAGCTTGATTGGTGTCAAATGTATCGAAAATTGCAATAGAGTGATCAGAGTTCTATGTTGGAATGAGAGGAGTAGTGAATGTACAGTGGTCTGCCAAATTATTATACTCAGAACAAGTATTTGCCTTTTTGAAGAGCAAAGCTGTTATATTTTCCATTGTTAGTTCTACAGCTTGTGCATTCATGAGTTATTTATTCTTTGGAGGCTGCTACATATATCAAGAAGTTGGGAAGTCCTGAAATAGTTTCATGTCATTGTTGGTCAGCCTGGAATTTCAGCACTTCTGGTGCGCAAGTTGTGATAACTATTGTTTGTTGATGTCTGATGGTTTTTGTGGTCTATCTGTTCCTTTTAAGGTTTGTAATTACAAGTTACTTTTACAGTAAGGAGTGCGGAGTACTTAGTAATAAGAAGCCGTGTGGAACAATGCATTAAATCCATTATTATTCTTCGTTTAGGGATTCTAACCTACAAATTGAGATGGGGAAGCGTTGTAACTTAAGCCCTCATAAGAAAGCCATAATTTCTATATTATTACCCCACTGTCAGTATAACAAATGGCAGATTGCATCAATCGTGGGAGTTTCACAGTCATCGGTGAGAGATATCGCCAAAAAAATGGAAACAAGCACACCTCTTGACTGATGCCGCAGAGGTCAGTGTGGCATAAAGAGGATAACTTTGCCCAGAAATGACAGAATAATCCGCAATTATGCACCAAAAAATCGTCGTTACACCTGTTAAAGTGTTAACCAATAAACTTCGGTTGCTGGTATTGCTTTATCGCAAAGAAATTTAGAGTGGCGTTTCAAAGAGATGGAATTGAATTGCTGCAACCCTTTAAAGAAATCTAAGTTGACAACTGCTATGAAACAAAACTGCTTCAATGGGCTAAGGATCACAAAAACTGGTCACAGGAAGATTTGAATGAGGTTTGTAAAATTGTACATGCAATTTCTTGTGTTCTCATGATATAAGATAATATTGATTAATACTTTCTTACACTGGCATTGTAGTTTTTAGGTTTGCTTCTCAGATGAATCTTCCATACAGATCCTTGATGATAAAACCGAGTTTGTTTGACGCTGCACCAGTGATAAATTCAATGAAGGCTGTGTTGTAGACCGGGTGAAACATCCTCTCTGCATAATGATACGGTCTGTGATTATCAGTAAAGGTAATGGACCTCTGTACATTGGTCAAGGCACAGTGCGGAAGGATCAGTACGAGCTGGTGCTAAGGAACAAACTTTTGCCTCAAGTCTCAGAATGGCTCCCGAAAAATTATCTTAGCTCCATTCATGATTCAGCACCATGCCACAAGGCTAAATCAGTAACAGAATTCCTACAGAATTAAAAAATTAATGTATCGGACTGGCCAGTCAACTCGCCTGACATGAATCTAATAGAAAATATTTGGAAGGCACTGAAGAAAGAAATTACTAAACAAGGTGTCATTACAAGCAAGAATATGATGCTAGAAAGACTTAATGAGGTTTGGAACAGCCCATATATGGAGGAACAGGCAAGAAAATGCATTACACATATGCCAAGAAAGGTCTCTGCACTGATTACGGCTAAGGGTGGCTTCACAAAATTTTAAACGTTTAATCATTACAAAGACAATTGTGGTTAAGAAACCATTTTTTCTGTGGAAAATGGTAAATAGAATATGTGAAATACAAATGAAATAAAGAAAATGCATGAAAAATTACCAGAAATATATTCATTTTGCCAAAATGTTGGCAGATCCATGTATTTTCAATCTGAGTATAATAATTTGGCAGACCACTGTAGATGGTATTGGAAGGCTGTAATTAAGATGAGGTGGGTACTTGGTTTGTAAGTAAGGAAGAGTGTGATTGTAAAAAATGGTTAAGTGATAAGGGTAAAAGCTAATGGTAAAAGGTGATGGCATAATTTAATATAGTGAGATGGTAAAATATATTGGCATAATTTAATATGGTGAGAGGCTTATATGACTATAGTTGAGAATTTTGGTTGGTGAATACAAGTGGTTTCAGGATGATTGTGATTCAGTGATACAATGGGATGTTTGGTGAGTTTGTAAATAATCACGAGGTTTCGTGATTTAGTTAATGTGTGGAGATGGCTGGTACATGATCATATGGACTAAGTCAATTGTTAGTGAATAAGGTAGTAGAGTGGCTGTAAAATATGTGATGAGTTAAGGTTGGCGGATGAAAAGGGAGATAGTGAAGCATGGTTGGCAATGTATAGAATGGCAAGTGAGATGGTTTATTTTATTGTGAAGAGTGGTTTGGAATGTTAAAAGAGAATAAGTATGGTTGATATAAAGGACGAAATGAGTATGTGGTGAAAGAATATGACCAGGTGGTATAAGCTGAGAGGAGGTTGAGTGTGACTCGGTGATACGATGGTATGTTGGATGAGTCTGTAAAAAACAGTGAGGTATCATGAGTATGTGATTATGATTAGTATATGGTATGTAAATTACGAGAAGTGGTTGATGGATAGTGGTATTGGAGGAAGGAAGTTAACTGGGTGAAGATGATAGTATTGTGTGAAGGCCGCCAAGAGTGATTACGTGTATAGAATGGTAAGTGCGATGGTTTAATTTAATGAGGAGATGTGCCTGGAATTTTGATTGAAACAAAGTTTGGTTGAGATTGAGGACGTAATTGATATGTGGTGGAAGAATAAGACTAGGTGGTATAATCTGAGGGGGAAGATGATTGTGAATCAGCGACACAATGGTAGGTTTGGTGAGCTTGTAAATAATAGTGAGGTATTGTACCAGGAAAAGAGCCCGACTCTCAGATTAAATTTTAAAGTAGCATGACTATAGTTCTCAGGGCGAAAAACTGGATTAATTGTAGCTAGGGCTCGGTACAGGAGGTAGGGTCCTATCTACAGAAAAACTTTGACTCTGATTGCACAAGAGTTTATTCAAATAAGTCATGAATTTGCACATCACCTCTAAGTAGAAATGGATTGTCTTCCTCGTATTCCAATAGTATGGCTCGGGTTCTCCAGCTCACCAAGCCAAGCTGGTTGAAGTACGTTCCAGAAGACTCCAGGGATTCCAGGGACTCCAGATACTCCAGACAGAGGCAGCTGGACTGTCTGGATTGACGGCAAGTAGAGATGTCTCGAACTCTGAGGCCCGGGTTGAACCCCGGTGATCCAGGCGATGTTGTAGATAGTCATGTACAACCTCAGCCCAATGAGACTGAGAGGATTGATGTTCCCAAGGTCACTAGTAGCACTGAGTCCATGAAAACCTTGGATGATCAACTTATAAGCAGAGTTCTTGATAATTGTACATCAAGACTTCCAACACTCCTAAAACGATATGAGTGGTATTAATAATTTAGAGTTCATCACTAGGAAAATCCTCGTCCCTGAATAACTTTTGGCAACGAAAAATACAAGTCCCTTCTTGTGAAATTATAGTTAAACTCAAAGTTCATTACTGGCGAAGGTGCAGGTCTTTGCCTAAACTCGAATGAAAACACAAGTCCATTCACTTGGAAGTTTGAATATATTTAAAGTTAATCACTGGTGAAATTCATAAAGTCTTTGAGTGACCACTGACGAAAACACAAGTCCTTCCACATAAATAAATTCACTGACGAAATTTATAAGTCTTTTAAACCAACACTGGCAAATGTACAAGTCTTTGAGTAAATGTAAGTGAAATCCTAACTTCGTTTAAAGCCGTTGGAAAGTTAAAGTTCATCACTAGCAATGTTAATTAATCACTGTCTATTAGAAGGATGAGTTCCTCAACAGTCGCAAATATTCCACGTAAATAATACAAGTCCATTTCACGAACACTTAGAAAAATTCCAATCTCGAATACTCGTAAATAATACAAGTCCATTCAATGATCACGTAGAAAAGTTCTGGTCTCGAACACATGAAAATAATACAAGTCCATTCAGTGAACACTTAGAAAAATTCCAGCTTCGAAGACGCGTAAATAATACAAGTCCATTTAGTGAACACTTAGAAAAGTTTCAGTCTCGAAGGCACGTAAATATTACAAGTCCATTCAATGAACACTTAGAAGAATTCTGGTCTCGAACCCATGTAAATAATACAAGTCCCTTTCACAAACACTTAGCAAAATTCCAGCTTCGAAGACACGTAAATAATACAAGTCCATTCAATGAACAGTTAGAAGAATTCTGGTCTCGAACCCATGTAAATAATACAAGTCCATTTCACGAACACTTAGAAAAATTCCAGCTTCGAAGACACGTAAATAATACAAGTCCAAACACTTAGAAAAGTTTCAGTCTCGAAGGCACGTAAATAATACAAGTCCATTCAATGAACACTTAGAAGAATTCTGGTCTCGAACCTATGTAAATAATACAAGTCCATTTCACGAACACTTAGAAAAATTCCAGCTTCGAAGACACGTAAATAATACAAGTCCAAACACTTAGAAGAGTTTCAGTCTCGAAGGCACGTAAATAATACAAGTCCATTCAATGAACACTTAGAAGAATTCTGGTCTCGAACCCATGTAAATAATACAAGTCCATTTCACGAACACTTAGAAAAATTCCAGCTTCGAAGACACGTAAATAATACAAGTCCAAACACTTAGAAAAGTTTCAGTCTCGAAGGCACGTAAATAATACAAGTCCATTTAATTAACACTTGTAAAATTCTAAGTTCAATTACGAAGACTTAGAAAATTTTCTACAACACTCGAAGTCTTATAAGTCCACTTTATAGTACTTGGAAGAATCGTCTTCCCACACTTGTAGAATGACAGAGTTCCACGATGATAGTAGCAGCAAGAATGTCCCCGCTGACTACTCAGCTGAGACTGTGTGAATAGGCTACAGTAGGTCCTCCTTTTATTCAATCCGGGATGTCTACGTCATAATACGGTTTGATTGAATATCTCCCGAATCTCTCGATGGATTTGCTTGAAACTCGAGCATTGGGACGCTTAGGTGATCCCAAACAAGATGACATATCGCTCGATTCGCTAGCATCATTATTATAGAAATTTCAAAATTTTCTCCATCGAACTCTCTAGAACAAGTGACGTGGAATCCAGAAAATACCAGTCAAGGCTGGTAACACGTGTTGAGACGAGCGGGCGGTCTAGCTAGCCCCTGTGGCTACGTCACAGCTCACAGTCGTCATACACTCGCTAGCTGGTCATCGCTGCTGGTAAACAAACCAGGCGCGCTCGGAACATTACGCGTGGTAAATTTATGTTCGGTTGGTAAATCAAAATACTTGGTGCTGTAGGTAGATAATGGAGTTTAACTGTAGACACTAGTAATGAAACTTAAGGGGAATAATTGCACACCTGCACGACAGTGGATGTAACGCGAAAGCTGGGTTTGCAACTTAAGTAGAGCAACAGGGAGGTCAGTGTACAGGATGGATTATGCTGAGTTGCGGACCCAGCCGGAAGTGATATACAGTTTGTTTAAATCACAGATGCCGTCTGAAGACACTACTGTACTCTACACAGTAAATATGTTATTTTAGTTTCTTATTATCATGTTGCCATACTGGCTTCTGCCATGGCCATAGACCACCAATAAGGGTTGATCTTGGGCATACAACAGTGTTTATTTTGCCGCATTGTAATTTATTATTATTGTTATTGTTTCTTGTTTTGTTCATATGTCTGCCTATCTGGTGGCATTCTTCTCCTTTTCCTTTTGTGAGCTGGTTTAGGTCAGACTTGTTATTTTTTCTCTCCACTAATGGATCATATACATAAAATGTAGATCTGGAGGAAAGAAAGAAATAATCTATTCTAATCTAATCGATTAGAGAGTCAAACCGGTACCGTCATCAAGGCCACCACCCTTTGGACGATGGGCAGATAAACTTACACGCCTACGAGTGAGGCCCCCAGGTGCGAAGGTTGGTAGTGTATTCGCCCCAAAAGGGAGTTAAAGCGAACACAAGAATGAGAGAGACCAAAAATGGTCGGGTAAAAACAAACAGAACAGAGCATAAAATCACCAAAAGGAGAAAAACACACTTACCTGAAACGGTGGAAGGAAGCGGCTTAAGGCCGAGGTCAAAAATACGAAAAAGGGACAGTGGCTGTGCTCCACTGTATCCGTTGAAATGAAAAACAACATATTGGCAACACAAGATAACTTTAATGTATAAGGAATTAGATTGCAACAACTCCAAGAGGAAAATAAAAATTATAACGGAAATTAAATCCTATCAAAGCATTAAATTAATTGGGAAAATAAAAAAATGGTTTGCAACAAAATAAATCAGATAACATGAAAGCATTAAATGAATTGAGAAAATAGGAAAATGGTTTGCAACAAAGTAAATCAAATAACATTTTGACCTCCATACCTTTCTAACAAAATGCTACCGATCATAAAATTGTGAAAGAATGAACGTAAAATTGTGATCGATCATCGGTTAAATTAAATTAAACTCTAATTCAAATAAACTAAACTACGGTTTGATTAGATGCTGAGGAGTTCACTTCGACTTCGTCACTTCGAGTATTTAACATTACTACCAAGGGGCCGTCCAAAGATAGGTAATTACTTATAAGAGAAATTTAAAGACGCCCCCACAAACGAAATTGAAAGATATTTACTTATTTAGCGTATGGCTAACACACCACATTACATATAAATACAATAGTAATACATAATATTTACAGTTTGAAGTATTTACAAGTTCAAATTATTTACATAGACAACACACAAGCTGAGAGCAGAAAAAAGTTTCTTGGGTTTCCCTGGTAGGCTGTGAGAGGACACTGATCCACAATGTGCCGAACTGTTTGCTTCACAGCACCACAACTGCACGCTGCAAAATTAAGTATTCCCCATTTATGGAGGGAGTCGCCACATCTGCCATGGCCAGTGCGAATCCTGTTGATGGTTGTCCAGGTCTTCCGTGGAAGATCAAAACCCTCTGGTTTGTTTTTCAGCCATGGTAGATAGTGATATTCTGATGGAACACTGGATATCCATACTTGCTTCCAGGCCTGAAGCAGATTAGGTTTCTGGCTGTTCTAACAG
Source organism: Anabrus simplex (assembly GCF_040414725.1). Taxonomy (NCBI): domain Eukaryota; kingdom Metazoa; phylum Arthropoda; class Insecta; order Orthoptera; family Tettigoniidae; genus Anabrus; species Anabrus simplex. The sequence goes on from NC_090270.1 coordinate 265,871,172, forward strand.
GTAGGTGTCTAGATTTAAGCCTGTTAATAAGAGCATCATTCATGTCACCATGGATTGGTAACTGACTGTTATTAGTTATTTTCTTATAAACTCGTAGGAGAGCATTTTCTCGACGGAGGTGAAGTGGTGGAATATGGGATAGAACAGGTAGCCAGAAAGTGGGAGTAGATCTAATTGTCCCTGATATCATACGCATAGTGTGATTCAGCTGAGTGTCAATTAATTTGGTGTGACTGATGTTCAGCCATATCGATGAGCAGTATTCTGCAGCAGAGTACACAAGACCAAGAGCTGAAGACCGCAGGGTAGATGCTAATGATCCCCAGGTGGTTCCACACAGCTTCTTTAAGATATTGTTTCTTATTCTGAAGAGGTTTCTTGAATGACAGAGTTCTGTCAAGAGTAATCCCTAGATATTGTGGATATCTGTTGTGGGCAAGACAAGTGTTCTCATACTGAACCTTCAGTTCATTATTGGCCATTTTGTTGCTAAGGTGAAAACATGTAACTTCACTTTTATTTCGATTCGGTTGTAATCTCCATTTGCGAAAATACTGCCAGTGTTTCTTCAGTGTTTTCCATGAATTTATCTTGCACTGCCAGAGCCCAATCATCAGCATATCCGAATTTCCTAGAGCTAGTTTCAGGTATATCAGCTATGTACAGGGTGAAAAGCAGAGGAGCTAATACAGAACCTTGAGGAAGACCATTGTTTAGAGTTTTCTCACTGCTAGTGCCATATCCCAGTATTACGCGAAACTTCCTTTTGGTGAGCATGCTATCAATAAGTCGTGCAATCCTCTTACATGGCAAAACATGTAGTAGTTTGCAGATACGTCCTTGTTTCCACACGGTATCATAAGCTGCAATCAAATCAATAAATGCCACAGAGGTTTTCAGTTGTTTTTAAAAAAGCCTGCCTCAATAAATGTTGTTAGTGACAAAACCTGATCTGTACAGCTACGGTTTGGTTGGAACCCTGCTTGTTCAACAGGCAAATTCTGAAAAATGACGGAACTAATTCTGTTATAGATTAGCATTTCCAGAAGTGTGTATACTATCCTCAGAAGAGCAATGGACGGCAATTTTTGGGTTGATCGTTAGATTTTTCTGGTTTTAGGATAGCAATGATCTTTGTCCGTTTCATAAGCCGAGGTATAGACCTTCTCTGCAGGGTGTCAGAGCAGAATTTAGCAAGTCATATTCTAGCATATTTTTCACAGTGTAACAGAAATTCAGGGTGAATGCCATGAAACCCAAGGGCCTTGCCTGAGCTCATACCTTGTAAGGCATTTGATATATCTTGTGGAGTGAATGGCTTGGAATAAGTACTCTCTTCTGGACTGGTTGCTCTCAATGTTTTCAGTTCACGTTTTATCCGTGTAGTATGCTCCCGATCTTCTGGAGCTTGTGAAATGTTCACAATCTGTGCTGCAACCATATCAGGAGTTACTGGAAAACTAATTCGACCTACCGACATCCCCCTCCTAGCTTTCTTAGAATGGGCCCTGCTTTTCGACTTGAGCGTTTGAAGTCAAGGCTTTCAACTGTTTCTGTCCATTTCTGCCTACGGGCAGCATCCAGACTGTGGAGTAATTCATCTGCTATGCACGGGTCACCAGTTGTAAGGAACTCTTGGTAGAGAACATCACTGTTTTCATTCCAATCAAGGATATATTCCTTTCGGTAGCCTCTAGATATAAACTTCTTTGCTGTGCTTTTTATAGCACCAATAAATCTCTCGTAGTTATCTTTTACAGGTGGAATCCATCCTAGGCACTTATCAAGGTATTAGCATAGCCAATCCAATTTGCTCTCTGAAAGTTCCAGCGTGGATGAGGAATTGAGGATAATATTGGAACTTTAATTCCAATTTCCACTACAACTGGTCGATGTTGGCTATGGGGAAAATCAGGGTGAACTCTTCACATGGTTGGTAGAGGTATATTGTTGTAGTCGCTAGGCACATAGCACAAATCAGGATTATACTCTCTCCTCTAAGCAGCTGATATGAAAGTACGCCGATCTTTAGAGTCATAAAGATGGAAATTGTGCTCTTCAGCCCACGAAGTCAAAGCGTCCCCGTTGGAATCAGTCACAGAATATCCCCATTGTTCATGGTGACTGTTAAAATAAACTAGACAGACAGTTGGGTGAGGGTATGGTTGAATGACATGTGCTGGCCATGTGGTAGCAGGAGGTTTATAGATATTGATGACGGTGACATCTCCTATCTTGATACAATGGAATGGACATCATCTCTTGTGCTTGTGGAGATCAGGGAAGGTGGAGAAAATGAATTTTTAAAAAATATCACCAACAGATTCCACCAAAACGATTAACATCCACCAAGAACAACGAAAATCCACACGTATCGGTACACTCACTTCGATCAACAACAATCGAATCAACATCCTGTTGCTAAGGCAACCCAAAACAACGCAAACCTCCTTCTCGAGCAAGGAGGAATTGAACCCGACACAAGGAAAATTATGTCCAGAAAAACACAGACCGGCAAGAAAACATCCAAATCAGAGCAGAAATATACACTAAATTATAGACAAGAAAACAAAAAAACGTGATAAGGGCAATACCTTGGAAAAGCCACCTTGGTTCACAAGAAAATATTACAGTACAGGCCTAAAACGAAAATTACCAAATATAAAATTAAATTTTGTCAACCAGTTCACCGTATATTTTTCCACGCTCCGAGGAATAATTTGGTTAGTAGAACGCATCACCCAGTAACACGTGAACACTCTCAACGCCAAGTCAGAATTCGGTATTATTATTATTATTATTATTATTATTATTATTATTATTATTATTATTATTATTATTGTTGTACTCGACCTGATTAAAGTACTTTTGGCATACACAACACACCTTTTCTTCACTGGTTATCAGAATATAATTCCATAGGTACATACCTTTTCCAGACTCAAATATTTTCTAATGTCCAAACCTGGCCATTATTGATGGTGTTACCACGAGGCGACTCAGCTTACTGTCTCCACGAAGAAATGCAAAAAAAGCTTTTCTAAATAAAGCAATGGTCGTATCACACGTATGGAGGTGAAATTCAGCCAGGATCTAGTATAAGGTCCCACCCCCTAGCGCGGAAAACCTTTTTACGTCTACACTTAATGGCTTCTCGGCTCGCACCTAGTGGTGGGTAGCTCGTGAATGAGTCGTTCAAAATGAACGCTTGACTCCTATGAAGTGTGAACTAACCACTCAATTTCAGTGAACTGGTAGTTCAAACACTTCACCGTTCTCACACTTCATATCATTCACAGTTCTCAAACTTCATATCATTCACACAACTCATTCGATTTGTCGGTCGGTCGCTCGCTCGCTCACTCTCTCTTCCCTCCTCTGACCAGCTACGAGCTACGTCATTCATTTCGTCCTTTACTCCCAGTCCCATCCTACCTGTCAAATGTGTTATTACACCATTGAAGATATATACGAAGACACTGAAAATCCGACAGTGTGAGCACAGCAGACATGCAAATAAAATGCTTGCCTTGTGAATCTGGAAGTAAAAAATGCGCCGAATCCACAGCCAAAAGAGTATCTTCCTTGCAGGAGTGTTCATTTCATACAGAACACTTAATTAATTAAAAAACTGCGCTTGGGGAATAGACTAATTAAATAATAAATCAAAATGAATGGACTTTACATCATTTTTAAAGACCTGAAGCTGGAATCGTCTCTCCTAGAATGCTTTAAGTACGACGATATAGCTCTTCCACTTGCTTCTCGGCCATCTGTTTCACATCACAACGAATTTCAGAGTTATTGGCAAATCTGCAACACCATCTTTTCAATGACCGAATGAGGAGCATAGCTTTTGACGCAGTGACCAGTCTTTCACTGTCTTTTCTCAGTACAAACTTTGAAAACTTTCAACACTTCGCAGGCTTGTATTGTGCTTGCAATGTCGTCTGCAGAAGCGGTTGTATTGACAATGGATGGGTGGACTTCAATTAAAACTGAGAGCTACTTGTTAGTGACAGCACACTATATGAAAGGTGGTGGTGGTGGTGGTGATTATTGTTTTAAGAGGAAGTACAACTAGGCAATCATCCTCTATTAAAACTAATCAGAGAGAAAGAACTGAAGGGATCCGACACTTCGAAAAATGAAGGTATCGGCCAAAGGAAGACAAAGGCCACGAAGGGCGTGAAAATGAAGGACTCCCTAGGCCTCGAGTGCTCTAATAACGTCGGGGTCGGAAAAGAACACGAATAGACCAAGGGAGATCGGATAGGGTAGATGAAAGTGAGGAGACTGGCACAAGTAAGTGGAAGCAATGCCAGGACTCAGCTAAGGGTCCCGAAGTGGCCAACCCACGCTACAAAGTTCAGACCCACTGGGGCCCCTTCTAGTCGCCTCTTACGACAGGCAGAGGGATACCGTGGGTGTTATTCTACCGCCCCCGCCCACAGGAGGATAACTATATGGAAGATTCACCAAGGTAGATACATAGATATTTACGGCAGTGGTAGTCATATTCATTCTATTTCGGATTGAATTTTAAGAGGAAAAAATATTATGATATGATGAATAACGTTGGTAACCCTGGTGTTTTCTGCCAGAGTACAGCTAAAACAGGTATCACGTGGCAGGTAAAGACACTGTTGAGTGCATCACGCGAATAAGATGACCCTAGATTAAATGTATTTCCTTCGTTATCTATATATATATATAAAATAACATGTCCTGACTGACTGACTGACTGATTCATCATCGCCGAGCCAATAATTCTGGACAGAAATAAATGAAATTTTGGGGATACATTCATATTAATATGTAGGTGCTCGCAAAGGGAGGATTTTTGGATATTCCGTCGCTAAGGGGGTGAAAAGGGGGGTGAATTTTTAAAATGGGGATATCTATATCTCAAAAACTGAAGATGTTACAGACGTGAAAATTGAAATTTGGAATCTCCTTTGAAAATAAAGGAACACGCATTTTTGTGATTTTGGATAATCCGATGAATAGGGGGTGAACAGGAGTGACAAGTGGGGTGAATTTTTCAAAAGACTATATCTCCAAAATATCTAAGACAGGTAACATATCACAGATTTGAAAACTGGTATTTGGAATTTCCTGTAAAAGTAAAGAAACATAAATTTCTTTTCGGAAATTCACTTAAGGGGAACTGAAAAAGGGGGTGAATTTTTAAAATTAGCTTATCTACAGTATATCTCCAAAACTTAATATGTTGCAGACGTGAAAATTGGTATTTGGAATCTCCTTTAAAAATAAAGAAACATGCATTTTTTGGGTGGCGGGGGTAACCAACTTAACGGGCGGCGGTGGAGTGATAAAGGAGTTGAATTCTTTTCATGAGGATACATATATCTCAAAAATTGAAGATGTTACAGACATGAAAAATTGCATTTGAAATTTTATTTCAAACTAAAGAAACACGTAATCTTTTGTCTTTAGAAAATCCACTTAAGGGGGGGGGTGAATTAACTGAAAAATTAGTTGAATACTTTGTATGAGGATACTTATATCGCAATAACGAAAGATGTTACAGACGTGAAAATTAGTATTTGGAATCTCCTTTAAAAATAAACACGCATTTTGCGAGGGGGAGGGGAATCAACTTGGGGTGGGGGCGGTGAAAAAGGAGTTTAAATGTTTTTTATGAGGATATATATATGGCAAAACTGAAGGTGTTACAGTCGTGATAATTGGCATTTGGAAGCTCCTTTATAAACAAAGAAACAAGTTTTTTTTTTGTTTTCGGAAAATTCGCTTGAGCGGGTAGGTGGAAAGGAAGTGAAAAATTTAATTCTTTTTATGAAGAAACTTATGTCTCAAAAACTTAAAGTTGCACACGTGAAAATTTTTACTTGGAATCACCTTGAAAATAAAGTAACACGCATTTTGGAGGGTGGGGGAGGGATCAACTTAACGGGCTGGGGTGAAAAAGGAGTTGAATTCTTTTTATGAGGGTACTTATATATCAAAAATTGAGGATGTTAGAGGCATGAACATTTATATTTGGGATCTTCTTTCAAAGTAAAGAAACACGTGTTCTTTTGTCTATGGAAAATCTACTTAAGGGGCTGAATGAATTGAAAAAATAGTTGAATTTTTTGTGTGAGGATACTCATATCTCAAAAAATTAAAAATGTTGTCCGGTTCCATAGCTAAATGGTTAGCGTGCTGGCCTTTGGTCACAGGCGCCCCGGGTTCGATTCCTGGCAGGGTCGGCAATTTTAACCATCATTGGTTAATTTCCCTGGCACGGGGGCTGGGTGAATGTGTTGTCTTCATCATCATTTCATACTCATCACGACGCGCAGGTCGCCTACGGGAGTCAAATCAAAAGACCTGCACCTGGCGAGCCGAACCCGTCCTAGAATCTCCCGGCACTAAAAGCCATACACCATTTCATTTCAACTAAAAATGTTAAAGACGTGAACATTGGTATTTGGAATCTCATTTTAAAATAAAGATACAGGCACTTCTGGGGAGGGGGAATCAACTTAAAGGGTAGGAAGGGGGGTGAAAAAGGAGTTGATTTACTTTCATGAGTATAATTATATATTAAAAAACTGAAGATGTTACAGACGTGAAAATTAGTATTTGGAATCTCCTTTAATAATAAAGAAACGCGCAATTTTTTTTATCGGAAAATCGACGTAAGGGGTGTGGGGTTGAAAATAAGTAAATAAAGAGTTGATATAAGTTTATGAGGATACTTTATCTTAGAAACTAAAGCTGTTACAGACGTGAAAGTTGGTATTTTGAATTTCCTTTCAAATTAAAGAAACGCGTATTTTTTGTTTTAGGAAAGTCCACTTAAGGCGGGAGAGGGGTAGAAAGAATTGAGGAAGAAGCTGAATCATTCTTATGAGTATACTGAACCCGAGTGACTTAGGCCCATAGTCAGTCATACAGAAGTGTAGTTGAAAATATTTCGTTTATGTAATGTCGAAATCAGAGCGAAGGAAGGACGACAGACTGGAGCCTGACGGATTAGCTCGACACGACAACTTTTAGCTACTTCACAGCAGGGAATCTCATTAGTTGGCGAACAAGGAAATACAAGTCTACAAATAAGTCTTGGTCAGAAAGAGAAGGGGGAGAGTCATACAAAGGAAACTCACAACATGTGTAATACCTTGGGATATTTTTGGCAGGACGGAAATTCCGGGAGCTCGTGGAAAATTACAGCGGCTGCGTGTACGTTCGCTGACCTAAGTTCGAGCAGGGGGAGATTTAAATCACGTGACCGCTTGCCGGCCAATCGTAAACATTTAATGGAAGGCTCAGGGATACCATCTTAAGGAATGATGGATGAGATATTTTCGTAACTACAAAAGTATTCAGTAATAAATTATTGTGAGTACACGGATGGATGTAATGAATTTATTAGATGTCACGCATGGAAAAATAATCAATAATTATTGGCAAATTAAATAAATTGAAGGCTGGATTTCTTGGAAACCAGACAGCTTGAATGTCATTGGCTGAAAGAAGACCACGTTGTAAGAGACGCTACCGAAGGCGCGAAATGTGAGGAGCTAAATCCACCCGTATCTCCTAAATCTGTGATCACCAGGAGTTCATATTTAATCCAGCAGATATGCTAGCGGAGTGGATTGATTTGATGTAAATTTTAACTTCCAATTCGGAGTGCAAGTACCGATATTAAAAATCCACCCCCTCCCTCAGGGGTATGACGTCAACGAATCCGCGGGAAAAAGGCTTCATCCATATATACGGGGCAAGGGATCCTCGCCAACACACTTGAAGTGACTCTCGGGAGCTGAATTGACGGTCGCGGTACACTTGAATTAAATATCGGGAGCTGGACTGTTGGTCGCCGCTAACTTAGAATTCTACGGACGTACAGTCATTTAGTGGCGCGAGCATCCGCCAATGTTCGTAAAATGTGATCGCGCTCAAGCAACATGAACTAGGAATAGTAAACGTAGGACAGTGTTTGTCATTTATAAATATCAGTGATGTAAAGTAATTACACTGCAAGAGAGTAGTATAAAGTATATCACCATAAGTACGTACATAACAGACTGTGTGACGAACAGTACTTTCAGGGAATAGTAGCCTGTACTTTGCTATATCGAACCGATATCATGAAAACGTCAAGAATGCCGTATGAATCGGGCGTATCGCGACGGGCGTAAAAGTTGACACCTCGTCGTACGTGTCCAGGTCCAGTGTGCGGTAGTTGGACGAAGATTAAATAGTGTAAATATTAAATTCTTGGGTCTAGGATAGTAATTTGTTGTATCCAAGTTAAAGTATTCAGTGTTAACGTTGTAAATGGTGAAGGTTTGTGGTAATCAAGATATCAGTGTAAAATGGTAATGTGCCAGGAAATCTTTTGTGGAACTACGCCATCAAGAATGGAGGAGTAAAACGCAGAGAGGGGCCGGAGGAGCCTCTCATCTGCAAAGCTGTAATGGAATACCGATAACTAAGATGAGTACTAAACTGTAAATAATATTTGGGAAATGTTATCGTGATGGGAAAAATGGGAATAATTTGATTGTTACCTTCTGTAACAAGATGGGTCGCTTAACGACCCCATCCTAGATTTGTAGCACGGACAGTAGTAAATAATAATAATGTAAATAATCGGGTCTTTTATGTATTCAGTTTGTTGGAGATGTAAATTTGTATATATAGTGTAGTACGTTAAGTCATGCATGCATTCATATTTCTTTGTAGTCAATAATTTTCTTTACGTTTGATTTTGGTTATGGTAGTTAAATAAGACCCGATAGGTGTTTTCTGTTTTATCATTTTAACGAGCTATGTAATGAAATGGAAGGAAAATCCAGCTTCGCCATACCAATTGTGTTTTGTTGTAATTAATATGGTCATATTTTCAAAGTGAAGTTGTTAAATTTGTGAGATGCGATTAATATAATATTCAAAGTAAATCATATCTGGAGTGTTTAGTGCCAGAATAAATCGAATTTGTGAAAGGGGTTATGCGTTAAACATATTAAGAGTGGACTACCGTGTAACAGGCTAAAATTATTTTTTTTCAAACTAATAATAATAAATAATAATAAAAGTACTTTTTTGAGATATTTTTTAAAATATAATTTGGATATAATAATAATTCATGTGATATTGGAATATTTAGTGAGCAGTGCGTAATAATAAATTTATGTGATCAGGTGTTGAGTTTATCGGGAATCATTTAATGACGGGATGTCGTTTTTTTAATTCGGAATTAAAGTGCGTGGTAATTTAATTTGATCAATTAATAATATTGAAATGTAGATCGGTGCTAATAATCCGTACATGTTATGAACGTGTGGTTTAAATTACGGTCCAATACTTTTTTTACGTATAAATGTCGTGTCTTAAAGTTGCGATTCATTAGCCGGAACACGTAGGACTAATATTACGAAACCATGATTGTCAAATTTTGGTAAATATAATTTCAAGATGTTACGATTATTTGTGGAGAATGAACTAAGGCGTAGATCAAAATGAGATAGAAAATGTGAGAGAATCTGCAGTCAGATAATAAAAGGTCGTACGATGTCAGAAATGAATAAATGAGTCAGTTGATAATTCTGTGAGAAATAAATGAATAAAGGAATATTGAGATAGAAAGGAAAATAAATTCCGTACGAGAGACACTTAGGATATTGAAATGAGTGTAAAATGTACGGGCAGTGTCACAGAGAAATACTGACTTACATAGCGGGTAGAATTCGGACCCGTGACAGCATGTACGAAATAAATAGACTGCACAACCATTCGTCGAGATACTACGGATCTAAGGATAATGAGAGTTCAGATTCCACATAAATGGTCGTATATTGTATTCATTGTAATGACGAGCGATGACAATCATGATGTCATAATAATAATAATAATAATAATAATAATAATAATAATAATAATAATAATAATAATAATAATAATAATAATAATAAATATTGCAGATAAAGGATTGGACCGCCTTAATTAAATGAGCGTTGATAAAGATGTTAAACGGGAATCTAAATGATAATATGCAACCGATAATAATAATAATTGTCATAATAATAACAGTAATGATGTCGTTGGTTGATCAGTGAAATATTTGTAATTGCGACCGATATCTGTATCTATTTTGGCGGAAGTGACCGGTCCATTAATAATAATAACCTCTTAAGTGACGTGAATAATAATAATAAAATCTTGAGTCACCTATTCATTAATAATAATAATAACCACGAGAGGGATATACTAACAATAACAGTAATAACCATTTGTGTTTGCATCCCGCATAATAATGACGATATTAATCAAACGTGACAGTGCCAGGAACCGTTGATAATAATAATAATAATAATAATAATAATAATAATAATAATAATAATAATAATAATAATAATAATAATAATAATAATAATAATTTCGAGGATGATAATTTCATGAATATTGTGACGACGGTGGAGTTAATTATTTGGTGACAACATCCCTCTATTCGTATGTTGAATAATGAGAATGATAATATTAGAGTAATTTGGTACCTCGTTATTGTACGGTTTCCGCATGGGACGATGTTACAGTAATACTTGGCGTGTTTGTTTACTTCGCTCGCGATGCGAGGGGGGCCATTGCCACGGCATTTCCCAACCGCTTCTCGTTATCTCATCTGTGTCAGTAGTCTGCTGAGGCTACTTTGCAACATTTCAAATCACATGTAAATAAAATATAAATGCTAATTCAGTGGTATGGCATCAGCTGGATATCGTAAGATAGGAACTGTCCGTGTAATCCATTTTTCGTAATTCATGAGAAACATTACCCAGTCCGAGTACCGGTCTCGGAAAAATGCATATAGCCGGAGTACATCATCTTAGTTAAATCGAGAAGCCGACCGTAACATGGGTTATGCTCGGGCTCCCGATAGAAGGAACTATATCCTTGAACAACGGTTCGATTCAAATGGAATCGATCCGTAAATTATACCTCAAAATGTCATTTTATTTCAGAAGCAACCCAGCACGATATTGATACCACTTGCGGTATAGCAAGTGATTTATTTATGTAACATGTGTGGAAAATTTAAATATCGTTGCCAAATGTATCAAAGTTTCGTACGTCGGATGGCGTAATAAACTGCTCCTTCTGGCAAATTATTTCAAAGGAAACCACTCTCATAATCTTTTTATTGTAGTTAGATGATGCCCTTTTTAAAGTTAACAGTCACTTCCTAGTCCTATCATGGAGTCCTTAAATTCAAGTTTACAATCGAGCCTTCCCCATTTTAATTTTAATTGCTCCGTTCATTCCCGTGTTCTATTATGCCGTTATATTTATATTTAATGACTTAAATAATGAACCGACACCCCTGAGATAAATGCTAGTCTGGGACTCGGGAGGTGGACGGGTGCAATACATATATCTCAAAAACTGACGGTGTTACAGACGTATAGGCACTAAAACCCATACTCCATTTCATTTTACATTATATGTCAAAAACTTAACATGCTAGGGACAAGAAACTTGGTATTTGGAAAGTCCTCTAAAAATACAGGAATATGTACCTTTTTGTTTTCGGAGAGGGCACTTAACAGGGTGTGAGAAGTAGTGAAAAATAGTTGAATTATTTGTATGAGGATACTCATATCGTAAAGATTGAAAATGTTACAGACTGGAAAATTGATATTTGGAATCTCCTTTAAAAATAAGGAAACATGTATTTTTGTTTTCGAAAAATACACTTAGATGGGGGTAGGGGAAGAACTGATCAAGGGGTTGAATTCTTTTTGTGGAGATACTTATGTAGGCCTATATCTCAAAAACTGAATATGTTACAGATGTGGGAATAGGTATTTGGAATCTCCTTTAAAAATATGGAAACATGTATTTATTTTTTGACTTAGAGGAGACTGTTTCTCGCATGTACAGTTCTGTGTCGCATGGTCGTCTTAGTCCGAAAAGATAATACCAAAAACATGGTTTACAAAGAATTTCTGGGGTAAATGAAACTCAATTTTTGGGTGAGTTTTTATACTTTAGAAATTTTCAGATGGTCTCTTAGTACAATGCCGATGAACGATTACTCTGATCAAATTACGAAATCCACGCGAGCGAAGCCGCGGGTAATTGCTAGTATCTTTATATATCTTTGAATCTTTATCTTTTCCCTGTCCCTATCAGCCATCATCTGGATGCTGTAAGCAAGCAAGCTATTTGGTCCATAATTACATAGCTCTGCCATCTGTTGGTAATATTATTAAGTATTATGAAGCTTTATTGAGTGAGTGAGATACTGTGAACGAAGTCGCTGCTGAACGACATACTCAGCAGCATCATCAGGCTAGATTACTTCATGAACTACTTCATGAACGAACTACTTCATTTGAACGGTTCTCAATAAAGAGTGTGGAAAGAGTGAAGTAGTTCATAGGAATGAACTGGTTCGACCCATCGCTACTCGCACTCAAGCGTCCGCCAAGGTACGTAGAGGTAGGGATCACGCGCAGGGCTCCTCACCACGCTTGGCCGTCGATGACGTCAACGTGTACCCTCAGCGCCTTGTCTTCTGTATGAGGTAGGCTAATACACAGCTGTAAGCTATTCTGTTTTAACCACAAGTTAGACATAAGAGAACTTCATTGATATTTTAACATCACCTCAGAAAAGGCATTCCACTTCACTGTTACATTAGAGTAATAATAGGAGATCAAATACAGTGTGAATCCAGCAGCGTTTCTGAAGTATTTCAGTCTGTATGAAAGGTTGTAACAATGCTAAGACTGTGATCGCAGTGGAATGGCCATTCCATATGTTCATGTTCTCAACACCTATGATAACAATAACAAAGGGTCTCTAATTGTTACAGACTCGGCAATTAAAAATTGATGACTACAGGAAATATGCCCTGCGAGCATTCGCGTTCATGTATTTCTTGAGAGGAACTCGCAAACACCCGGCTGTATGCATTCAAAACGAGCGCCGAGCACGCAGGCATTGTGGAGGATAGCATGCAAGCAAACGCTGCTCCAGAGTGCCAGCCAAGGCCCAGTGACGTCACACCGAAAGTTCTCTTCGGTTCTATGGCATTTCATCACGAACGGAAGGTTAAATCATCATTTCGAGAGTTGGAGTAGGTGAAGCTTTGTCTGACCCTGTAATAGTTGAGAGGGGAGTTCCTCAGGGCAGTGTTATCGGACCTTTATGTTTTCTTATATATATATAAATGATATGAGTAAAGGAGTGGAATCGGAGGTAAGGCTTTTTGCGGATGATGTTATTCTCTATAGAGTGATAAATAAGTTACAAGATTGTGAGCAACTGCAACGTGACCTCGAAAATGTTGTGAGATGGACAGCAGGCAATGGTATGTTGATAAACGGGGCTAAAAGTCAGGTTGTGAGTTTCACAAATAGGAAAAGTCCTCTCAGTTTTAATTACTGCGTTGATGGGGTGAAAGTTCCTTTTGGGGATCATTGTAAGTATCTAGGTGTTAATATAAGGAAAGATCTTCACTGGGGTAATCACATAAATGGGATTGTAAATAAAGGGTACCGATCTCTACACATGGTTATGAGGGTGTTTAGGGGTTGTAGTAAGGATGTAAAGGAGAGTGCATATAAGTCTCTGGTAAGACCCCAATTAGGGTATGGTTCCAGTGTATGGGACCCTCACCAGGATTACCTGATTCAAGAACTGGAAAAAATCCAAAGAAAAGCAGCTCGATTTGTTCTGGGTGATTTCCGACAAAAGAGTAGCGTTACAAAAATGTTGCAATGTTTGGGTTGGGAAGAAATGAGAGAAAGAAGAAGAGCTGCTCGACTAAGTGGTATGTTCCGAGCTGTCAGCGGAGAGATGGCGTGGAATGACATTAGTAGACGAATAGGTTTGAATGGCGTTTATAAAAGTAGGAAAGATCACGATATGAAGATAAAGTTGGAATTCAAGAGGACAAACTGGGGCAAATATTCATTTATAGGAAGGGGAGTTAGGGACTGGAATAACTTACCAAGGGAGATGTTCAATAAATTTCCAATTTCTTTGAAATCATTTCGGAAAAGGCTAGGAAAGCAACAGATAGGGAATCTGCCACCTGGGCGACTGCCCTAAATGCAGATCAGTATTGATTGATCAGTATTGATTGATTGTCACCTTATAGGCCTGGACAATAAATGCTACTAATCAAAATTTCATTAAAATCGATGGAAGGATGGCCGAAAAATGAATTTTTTAAGATGCTCACATTTACAGTCTCGCCGTCCGACCTTCGGCAATGAAAGGAAGTCGCCAGCCTTGAATGAGTCAGTGTGTTATTGGATGTCTCATTGTGTGTGTGCGCGAGGGAGCACATCGTCGTGAACCAGTCGCCTCGCTATGTGATACGGGTCGTTACTCTGTCCGGCTGAGGACCGGGGTTCGAAAGTACGTAATACTAGTGTTGAAAGCCTTCTCTGTGGACTCTAACTTCGCGTGTAAGCGAAAGCTTATTCTCGTTAATATCAGTCTGTCGAACCGTGTAACTTCATTTCGTTTTGTGAATTGTGTAATTGAAGAGACTGTACATTTTGAAACTGTGTTTAAAGGACTTAGGGCATAAAGACTGTGCTTTAGTTGTTTCCTCTACAAGAGACTGTGTTAGGCTATTTCGTAAGAATTGTGCCCTAGTGACTGAACAATTCTTTTGTAGACAGTGTCACTTTATTTCGTAAAGAACAGTGCCTACTTTTCTTTCAAAGACTGTGTCAATCACTCCGTGAGAAAAACAGTGTCAAAATTGTCTTTGCATAAAACTGTGCCAATCTTCATTTCTAAAAGACTGTGTCAATCCATTTCACAGAACTGTGCTAATATTTACTTTCATAAAACTGTGCAGATATTTTCTTTCAAGGACAGTGCTGATTCGTGGAATACGGTACCTTTATTTCTTTTCGAGGGACTATGTCAGTTCCCCTCACAAAGACTATGTCTAAATTTACGTGTAATCTTGTGCCTCAGTGAAAATTTTTCCTCTGAGAAATTACGTGATTTTGTTAAGACTGAGTCGTAACAGAACTTGGTTCTCTTTCACAAGACTGTCATAAACTGTTTCTTTCTATCTTCGCAGAAGCTTTAATTTATTTCTACGAGTGTGTGTGCTAGGACATTGCATGTACTCATTGCAAACAGTGCAGAGACTGTGTCCAAAGAACTTAATTTATTTTCTTTTGAGATTGAGTGAAGTGCTAGACTATCGCATCTCAGAAAGTTCCAGATTATTTTCATTGCTTATCATTTCAAGTACGATAGTGACTATTGCACGAACAATATTAATTATTCTCACTGAACTGTGACTTTGAACTCATCTTTTTTTTTTTTCAAATGTGCGTCCAACACCATTTACAGTAGAACCTATTCGACCAGCAAATAGTGCCTCGCCTTAATTCGCAGTGTAGTGCGGTAGATAAGTGTCGTATCAGATTCCATTGACATTCTGTGCGAAAGTTCTACATTTCTCTGCTCCTTTCATAGGACTTTGTGGAATACAAAACTTAACAACTATTCCACGCTGCACTATCATCAGACGACCGCCCCAGGTTCGAGTCTCCGTCAACATCAAGAGCTGACAACAGCCGTCGGTCAACTCCGACAACGTGGAACGACTTCGACGACGTGGAACGAAGCCGGCGCCGACGACGGGAGACGACGCCGACGCTTAAGAACGACGCCTCCTCCACATCTTCAAGGGCATTCAAACTATTCGTCTGTAAAAGGTGATATAATTTCTATGCATTTCTTTTGAATAAACTGCAAGTTCCACTTTAAATATGAACTTATTTCACTATCCTTCTCTCATACTCTCTAAAGCATGAACCGTACACGCCTTGGCGTTATCCATGCTCTCCGCAAAACTGAAGTACGGGCGTTCCTGTTTCAATACACTGTCAACAACACAAACAGCAAATGTTAGGAAACTGTCCACAACACAAACAGTACAGTAAATGTTCTCCTCCAAGTGCCAGGAACTGACAAATTCCACGTTAACATTAGATAGGGCATATAAATTAATGAGCCTGTATATTAACATTCTGAGCACTGGTTTCATATACAACAAAATGAACTGCCATCATAAAAAAATAACAGGTATGTTATTCACAAAGAATAATGCTGATATTTAAAAAAAGAATATCAAACAAACTTATCCATAGCATCAGTAGAATTCCTTTGCTTTTCTTCTGTCTTTATCGGTATTGTATTAACTGAAACCCGGTCTCTTGAATGTCTTACTTTCGTTTAAAGCATCCATTCGAATAAAAGAACGGCTTCTCACGAAGCAACTTGCAAGCTCATAAATTTCGGGAAATTTCTTCTTCAGGATATCCGTAAGGTTTGTGATAATGTTAGGACCCTCTTTCAGTTCTTTCCCATGGTAAAATTGAAACTACCGAGCTCGATAGCTGCAGTCGTTTAAGTGGGGCTAGTATCCAGTATTCGGGAGATAGTGGGTTCGAACCCCACTGTCGGTAGCCCTGAAGATGGTTTTCCCATTTTCACACCAAGCAAATGCTGGGGCTGTACCTTAATTAAGGCCACGGACGCTTCCTTCCCACTCCTAGCCCTTTCCTGTCCCATCGTCGCCATAAGACCTATCTGTGTCGGTGCGACGTAAAGCAACCTACAAAAAAATGGAACTCTTTTTGAAATTAATTTCCACCCTTTGTAGTTTGACCTGTTTTCTCTCCGTAATTGCTTTCTGTATCGAGGTTCTTCTTCTTTACCCTAAAAGCTATACAACCAGTGAAGTCTTCAAGCAGCTCATCACGATCCTTGGTTTCGTGACTGTCCTCGAGCTGTTTCACTAGCTCTTCAAGGGCTTTAACGAACCCTTGCTCATCCTCCGGTAAAGAATAGGATGTCGTGGGCTCAACGCTGGCCTTAGACTGGCACACGATATCCGAGTTTTGATCGAGTTCATTAGTAGCATGTAACATATTTGGGCGTAATGTTTCATAATCTTCCGGAGAACAGTTGGAATTTCCTATCGCCTCGGAAGCATTGAGGCTAAGAAGCAATGATTTCACCTTTCGCGTCACAGCCGTCGGAAGATAGCTGAGAAAGCTTTCGATAATGTCTTGATTACTTCTGTCACCATTTATTTAGGTCAGTGGCTTTAGCGAATACATGAAAGTGTATGTTTCGTTCATTCGCGTGCCTGGTATGATTTGTGCAGCCTGCAATGGCATGACAAAGCATACTGAAAAGTGTACACTATTATTGCTTTTTATGTTATATCACATAAAATAAACACACACGGTTTCTTATACACCACAGATATGTTACTATCGTGTATTATCAGCACCTAGCTTCTGCGTGCACAGCGATTCTTATTCGAACTACCTCTACCTCATTCAGGGCAGATTCAACGCGAGGGTCCTGCGTGACGTCACAGCTCTGCTTTGCTACTGCGCACCTCTCTCGTGATCCCTACCTTAGCGTCCGCACGCTAGGCTGAGGAGCTTCGCCAGGGAGCTCGTGGCGCATGCGCAGAAGTGCAGAGGCAGTCGCGAAGAACGCAAGGCAACAGCGAATGCCACTTTACGATAATTAATTAGAGTTCTTTGGCAGAAAGCCGGTTGATACAATTTTCGACGGTAGTCATACCAGTCCAAAAATGGTTAGCAGGAGAGGGTCACTACACTTAATACTATTACAAGAGGAGTTCAGCAGGCATGGACGTGGGAGCGCCAGGGTCGCGCGTTTCTACCGTGCAATCCGAATTGAATTATGTCCATTGTGTAATAGAACGTTCGTTAAGAGAACCATTTAGTACACTTTCTTTTGCGGAGAAAAGCAGAATGATAAATGAAGGACAACGGCGTCCAACTCTGAATGTAACTACACAACTTAAGTCGTGTGCTCGTCATTTCAACAAAAATATCTGTAGATACAGGTGATAGAAGTGTTTGACAGGAAAACTAGAAGAATTGATCAATTCAAGAAATAAGGTATGATAACAGTACTGAATATGATTTTGTAAATATAAGTTGATTTTCAACATTTGAATTTATAACTGTGTACATTTATGTTTATACATCGTTATAAGGTGTTTTATCCTATAATCGGTCTGTTTGAGTTGATATTTGCATTTTTTTTTTTTTTTGCGGTTACATCCCCTAAACCAAAAGTCAGGAGTCGCCACTGCTGTCGAGCGTTGGTACTGAGAACTGGGTAATGAGGTTCAAGAGAGAAAGGCGCCAAAAAATCCATTCGTGCTGATAAGTGGAAGTATAAGGGCGGGCTAGTTGTTTGGGAACACGTCAAAGGCACCTGTCGTCCGACCCCCTTTCTCAGATACAAGGACTTCGCCGTTTTATCAAAAATAGAACGTACGGTGTGGGTTGCCTGCCTCACATGCTCATATTTCACTTTCAGCCCAACCCTTGAACACAGTACCGTCCTTGACTCATATCGTATTTCCTTCTAATCACTTCCAGGACTTCCTTTCTTCAGACTTGTTTCTTCTCATTCCCGCGTCCGTCATATTTCACACACGCGTTTCCGAATTTCTCCCGTCCTACATATCGACGGTATGTCATCGATCTCATCATCCATTCAGCCTTTGCGTCCAGCTTCCTGTTGCCTGCTCTACTCCACTCACTTCCTCGACACTCTCTTACTAATGGCTATGTCCATTTAATATTCAGTAAAAATTCTCCGCCTCTCTGGGATTCGAACTCTAGCACTCCGTATCCGCACGCCAGCGGGTTACCCCGAGAATCACTGTAGCTCAGTGGTATTGAGATCTTGGATAATGAAATGCAAAAGAGAATGGACCTAGTAAGAACCATTCACACAAGTACAACGAATTTGGTGCCCGGCTCCATGGTTAAATGGTTAGCGTGCTGACCTTTGGTCACATGGGTCCCGGGTTCGATTCCCGGCAGGTCTGAAATTTTAACCTTAATTGGTTGATTTCGCTAGCACGGGGCTGGGTGTGTGTGTCGTCTTCATCATCATTTCATCCTCATCACGACGCGCAGGTCGCCTACGGGAGTCAAATAAAAAAGACCTGCATCTGGCGAGCCGAACTTGTCCTCGGACACTCCCGGCACTAAAAGCCATACGCCATTTCATTTCAACAAATTTGGTTTAATAGGTAGAATGCTGTCCGCCTCTGCGGTGTAGTGATTAGTGTGATTAGCTGCCACCCCCCGGAGGCCCGAGTTTGATTCCCGGCTCTTACGAGGGCTGAAACGGGGTCCACTCAGTCTCGGGAGGTCAGCTCAGCGGTGGGTTCAATTCCCACCTCAGCCTCCTCGAAATGGTTTTCCGTGGTTTCCCACTTCTCCTCCAGGCAAATGCCGGGATGGTACCTAACATAAGGCCACGGCCACTTCCTTCCCTCTTCCTTCCCTGTCCCTTCCAATCTTCCCAACCCCCACAAGGCCCTTGTTCAGCATAACAGGTGAGGCCGCCTGGGCGAAGTACTGGTCCTCCTCACCAGTTGTATTCCCCGATCCAAAGCCTCACGCTCCATGACACTGCCCTTGAGGCGGTAGAAGTGGGATCACTCGTGGAGTCCGAGGGCAAAACTAACCCTGGAGGGCAAACAGATTAAGAAAGAAAGAAAAGGTATACTACTGTAATAATAGTATGTTGAAATGAAGAAGATCGAATTATTTTCTTCTTCTTCTTCTTATTCTTCTTCTTCTTCTCCTCCTCGTTCTTCTTCGTCTGTTTGCCCTTCAGGGTCGGTTTTTCGCTCGGACTCAGCTAGGGATCCCACCTCTACCGCCTCAAGGGCAGTGTGCTGGAGCTTCAGACTCTGGATCGGGGACACAACTGGGGAGAATGACTAGTACCTCACCCAGGCGGCCTCACCTGCTATGATGAACAGGGGCCTTGCGCTGGGATGGGACGATTGGAAGGGACAGGCAAGGAAGAGGGAAGGAAGCGGCCGTGACCTTAAGTTATGTACCATCCCGGCATTTGCCTGGAGGAGAAGTGGAAAACCACGGAAAACCACTTCTTGGATGGCTGAGGTAGGAATCGAACCCACCTCTACTCAGTTGACCTCTAGAGGCTGAGTGGACCCCGTTCCAGACCTCATACCACTTTTCGAATTTTCGTGGCAGAGCCGGGAATCGAACTCGGGCCTCCGGGGTGGCAGCTAATCACTCTAACACCTACACCACCGAATCGGACATTTTTCTTTCTTTCTTTCTTTCTTTCTTTCTTTCTTTCTTTCTTTCTTAATCTGTTTACCCTCCAGGGTTGGTTTTTCCCTCAGACTCATCGAGGGATCCCACCCTACCGCCTCAAGGGCAGTGTCCCGGAGCATGAAACTTTGGGTCGGGGACGAAATGGGGAGGAGGACCAGTACCTCTCCCAGGTGGCCTCACCTGCTATGCTGAACAGGGGCCTTGTGGGGGAGATGTGAAGAGTGGAAGAGATAGGCAAGGAAGTGGGAAGGAAGCGGCCGTGGCTTTAAGTTAAGTTCCATCCCGGCATTTGATAGGACGAAAAGTGGAAAACCACGGAAAACCACTTCGAGGATGGTTAAGGAGGGAATCGAACACCCCTCTAATCCGTTGACCTCTTCAGACTAAGTGGACCCCGCTCCAGCCCTCGTACCACTATTCGAATTCCGTGGCAGAGCCGGAAATCGAACTCGGGCCTCCGGAGGTGGCAGCTAATCACACCAACCACTACACTACAGAGGTGGACTAAAACATTTTTCAAGTTCTAATTCATTCTTTCTTTCTTTCTTTCTTTCTTTCTTTCTTTCTTTCTTTCTTTCTTTCTTTCTTAATCTGTTTACTCTCCAGGGTTGGTTTTTCCCTCGGACTCAGCGAGGGATCCCACCTCTACCTCCTCAAAGGCAGTATCATGGAGCGGGAGACTCTGGGTCGGGGGATAAAACTGGAGAGGAGGACAAGTACCTCACCCAGGTGGCCTCGCCCTCTATGCTGAACAGGGGCCTCGTGAGGGGGATGTGAAGATTGGAAGGAATGGACAAAGAAGAGGGAAGGAAGCGGCCGTGGTCTTAGGTTAGGTACCATCCCAACATTTGCCTGAGCAGTAGTGGGAAACCACGGGTGGCTGATGTGGGAATCGACCCCACCGCTGAGTTGACCTCCCGAGGCTGAATGGACCCCGTCCCAGCCTTCGTGCCACTTACCAAATTTCGTGGCAGAGCTGGGAATCGAGCCCGGGCCTCTGGGGGTGGCTAAATAATTGCAATGCGAGAATAATAATAATAATGGGAGCACTAAAAATAGAACACCTAACAGTAAAATATAGCGTGGCATCGAACTAACCAGGGCGTGGCGGAAGGTCAATGGACTGGCTAGCAAGCTGGACTCGCACTAATGACAGAACAACAGTTTTTCAACACCTCGCATTCTGTGCTTGGGTTGAGAGAAAAATGGACTTCATTACAATAAGTTCCAGATTTCTAGTTCCTAAGTATTTAAAAAGCAATAAAAATGAATGTTTATACATTTCTAAATATTTGAATGTGATTTGATAGAATCTGATGATGTTCCTTCAAGAATGAAACATGCAATTCTATTTTAACTTGCATCCTGGACAATTTTCAGTAGTGACTTTATGTGATGAACGTGATTGATATCTTCTTCTATACTAAGACTTCACGTGTCACACGGACAGGATTTCGAGAATATGTGTTCTTAGTGTAAACATAGCGCCTTGACTCCGAAAATAATGGCCGCTAATATACTTCCCAGTGCGAGTGAACACACGTGTGTGCCTATCCATCTATTCCTTAGCTTTTGAATAAATTTGTGTAGGTATCATCATCATCATTGACCATCTCCAGTTGCCGGGTGTGGTGTACGAGCCCCCTCCATCTTTGTCTGTCCATGAACCACTGTTCTCTCGTGATCTTCTCCTAATCTTGTCGTCTCTCCTTGACATCTTTCTTCACCAGATCGGTCCATTTTCCTCTGAGTCTGCCCACGGGTCTTTTCCCTTTTACTTCTCTTTCATATTCTCTTCTTGCAGTCCTGTTTGCACTCATCCTTCTTACATGACCAAACCACTTCAGTATTACTTTCTGGATCCTCTGTAGTAGGGAATCTCCTAGTCCCACTTCCTCTCGGACTCTTTCATTCCTGAACTTGTCCTTCCTGGTCTTCTGTATCATGGTGCTTAGGAACTTTCTGCAGCTTGGAGGTTTGAGTTGTCTTGTCTTGTCTCGTTAACCTAAAACACAAACTGTGTAAGTTATTTTTTGCCCAGTTTTCCTTCATCCTGTTCCGTTCCCTTTAAAGTTGTAGGTTCGTGGTTGGGAGAACTGCTTATGCAATATAAGTGATTTATTCGTTATGAAATAATTACCAGTATTCTGTATTCCACAACGAGTTTCAGAGCTCATTATCTATCGCCAGCTAAATTGTGTCATTTAATTGTTGCTCTATTTAATACACAGTTGTTTTCTAAGAATATTATACTATTTTTTTGAAGACTAGAGGCTATGTGCATTATGAATTTGTTACATCTGTGTTGAGGCAATTATAGGTGTGTCATCTCAGAAATATTCAGTTTTTAGATATTCATTTTCAATGTTAGCATTGAGTATGCGTTAAGGCGCTATTAATTGTTGCCTATATATTTCTAGAATGTCTAAAATGGTCAATTTTATCCCTTTCGAATTTATCTGTAGAAACAATGAGAGAATTTTGTATATTTGATGCTTAATGACCTGTGTCAATTACATGTGCAGCAACTGCTGATTCTTCATGCTTCTGTAAATAAAATGCATATTCTTATTATATATATATTTTCAACATTGGTAAGGGGAGGCTTAAAATAGAATAAGTCCCCCTCCCATAGAAGTTTTACAAAAGAAAGTAAGCGGAAACTAATATTATCATTTAGACTTTCACAGCCCGTGTAACTATTCATGAGTTATATTTTTGGGTTTATGCCGTGTAAATAATTGTAAACACACTCAACGTTTCAAAAGGAACCTTGCCTTTCTTCATCAGGAGACAAAAGAGAAAAGAAACGACGTATTGATGGTTGCTAGGAGAAAGCAACAAGGAAGCTTCAAATGGTGCCCAAAGATGTAAAGGGGACGCCATGTTAGCCCAATGCTAGAGACAATGAATAGTAACAGCAAAGCATTACTCTCTAATGGTTCTGATTATAGGTAGCCATGATTCACTGAGGTTGTAAGCGGATGTTCTTGCCCGTATAAAGCAATATCGCCCAAGAATTATCAGGGAGGCGGTTGAAATACGTAAACACCCAGATAATTTCAACCGCGATACAGGCTAGAACCTCAGTGGATCATGGCTACCTATAATCAGAACCATTAGCGAGTAATGCTTTGCTGTTACTATTCATTGTCTCTAGCATTGGGCTAAAATGGCGTCCCCTTTACATCTTTGGGCACCATTTGAAGCTTCCTTGTTGCTTTGTCCTAGCAACCATCAATACGTCGTTTCTTTTCTCTTTTGTCTCCTGATGAAGAAAGGCAAGGTTCCTTTTGAAACGTTGAGTGTGTTTACAATAGGGATGTATCACGCAAAAGTTGTCCGCTAGGCAGCGTAATGGTAGTACCCGGTATGCGCTTTCCGCTGCTCGATTGTTTTACATGAGACTTGTATGGAGTATTCCTACATTTGCGATCATCGAAACGAAACTTTTCCTTTAAATACATTAAAATGGAGTTACCATATTCTGCTAATGTTTTCAACAAGACGGGAAATGGTATAGGTACAGTGACGATTGCGGATTTGGAAGCAGAAGTGAAGAAAAGGGGCGAAAAAATATCCGGAAAAATGCGAGAGTTGATTGAAAGGTACCAGTAAGGAATAAATGCAACAACTCCTTCTTTTAGCGTTTTTGTTAAGATTGGATTCTTAAAGTACAAATAGCATTTTGAAAAATTCCTAATACGGTATTTTTTCTTTTCTTTGTCGGTTATAGGCGTACATTGGCACGACATTGGTGTGATAGCAGTGCCTGGGGCTATATCCAGTACGACTGAACTTCATTTCCGTGTAGCGCTCGAGTTTCAGGATCTTGTTTCGGACCATAAGACAAATACCGGTATAAAAATTTCAAATTTGGAAGTAATGTTCAGGAAGTCTGAAACTGATGGTGCTCCAGTGTCAAATTATAGGTCACTGTGTGATTCAGGGTACCGTACCGCACACGGTGTTATGGCTGTTATTCTACTTCTTTATCTTCTTGCTCTCGGAGTTATTTCCAAGGTACCGGTGCCATACCATGACAATATCGAAGGTACAGTGTTCTCCTTAAGTCTTTCGCCTAAAATTATTGAAATAGGTCATGTTAACTTTTCAGAATGTACTACCTTATTATAAATGTATTTCTTAATTAGTACTAATTAGCTTAAATTACCAGTTTCAGTAATGACAATCTCCATCTGTAAAATGTTTCGAGCAGACTTTGATATTAGGAGTCATATTTTTATTCCATAGGTCCTGCCTACGAATCGCATGCAACCACTTTTTACGGAAAGCATCTTGCTTAGGAAATTGATGGTATGAATACGGTCGACCTTGATTTTGGGACATTGGGACGCAGCAATAGTCAGGCATCACAATTTGCTTGTCGTCTTTGTTGTCGTAACGGTATATTAAATCTTTAACTTCAGCATTTAACTAGGTACCTTCCATTAAAAACACATGAAAACAAATGACGATCGACAAGCGCATACCGGGTACTACACGTGAGACATCTATCGGTAGTGTTTCAGTACATCCCTATTATTTACACGGCATAAACCCAAAAATATAACTCATGAATAAATGGAAACTGATGATAAACAAGTGAAAGTCGTCTCTTTTGAACATTCACAGAGTTATAATTGTAAAACCAACAGATCTTTTGAATCTATTTTCTGAAAAACCTCGAAAGTTGGATTTTAGATTGTAATCTGAACATACCATTCGCTGGAAAACTGTTGAACTTGGTCAGTTGTTCTGGTTCTGTATTTTAATGTCAGATTTTGTAGAGCACTGCAGTCTGAATATCAACGTAATTCACCATTGTCCTTACATAGACACCAATGCATATGTACAGCACACACTCACAAGCACCTTCATTATGTTCTAACATAATTTTGTAATTATAACCCTCCCATCAGTCGATCCTAGCTACGCTACTGGCCGAAGTACAGACGGGTCGACCCATTGCAGGGCCCTGGCACCAGTCTGTGCGTTGGCGTTATTTAGTTGAATTGCATTGTTCTAGCCGCGTGTATTGAGTGGTTCGTGAAGTTGCTCAGTACACGGCGGGTTTCCTTTTAATTCTACTAATAAATTATTATTATTATTATTATTATTATTATTATTATTATTATTATTATTATTATTATTATTATTATTATTATTATTGCTATGTGTTCAAATGAAAAGTTCACTCTCCATACCTGACTTCAGTGGCGTCAAACGTTTTGCAGGGCAGAAATAAAAGAGAATGGACTTTACCTACAAGCTGATTAATTAGGCCATTTATTTATCTATTTTGTCGTAAGACCTGCCCATTGAAGAAACTAGAAATTAACACCCGCCCTCCTCCCATCACATGGCACGAGACCCTATTGAGAGTTGTTGTTCGACATGTTTCTGGTCTGGAATTACTGTACAGGCTAAGGTGAAAGATAAACCCTACATCGTGGTACAAGCCGTACTGTAGCTCCGATGACGTCACGCGAAGAGGCGAACAGTTCCCTTCCCCCGATCTGCGCAATAAGCTACATGATACGTCTGTGTCTTGTAGTTTAAAAAAATTCACAAATATTGCATTAATGCAACAGTTGAGATCATTAACAATGCAATAATTGGATATATCGTAAGCAAGTATGTAATTTTAGGAGCAGTCGGTTTAAAATGTCTATCTAGGAAGCCAAGAATAATGGGCGAGAGTATTCGTGTGCTGACCACACGACACCTCATAATCTGCAGGCCTTCGGGCTGAGCAGCGGTCGCTTGGTAGGCATGACCCTTCGCGGTTGTTGTGCCATGGAGTTTGGTTTGGTTTGGTTTTTAGGTTTAAAATGTGATCAAAGCGGTCAAAGCATGATGATTGTTTTACTCGTCAATTCACCCAACAAATCACAAGTACTGGGCATTAATAAAAATATAGATACAACGAACGTAAATGAAAAAGAAATAACAATTATAATTATAGTACAACGCTTCACCTCTATACCTCTTGAAGGACATAAATACGTGAGGTTTTGTGCTTTCCTTTATATATACAGTGACTCACATAATTATTCGGACACCTTAATTGTAGCCTTTGCTAAACACTATGTCCCTATGGTTCAGAGAAAATATTATACACGCAAACTAGTTTCTGACAGAACCCAATTTGACAGTTTCAACACGGTATTGAAATGTGTACTTTTAGTTAAAGGAGACAACCAGTGTCCCTGGAACCTCAGAACTCAGTTAACGTGCTTCAGCAAAATTATTCGGACACAAGTCAGTTGCCATGCAGAGGTCCTGTGTAGAACAGCCACGGACAGTATGAACGAAAACATTCAGTGAGTTAGAGTACTGTGTACAACTTAAGAGAAAATGGGCCGCAGAGGAAGAGAGAGTACAATCGAACAGCGGCAGCTAGTAATTTTTCCACCATGCCAAAGGTAAAAGTTGTCGTCAAATTGCTGAAATGTTACAAATTAAGAAAATACAGTCTCTGATATTATCACAAGATTTCGGGAGGAAGATAGAATTGAACGTCTACGGCAATACAAGACGCCCAAGAACTTATTCTGTGAGAGAAGAGAGTTATATCACCAGAAAAAAAAAAAAAAAAAAAAAAAACAACTTAAGTGCTCCAAAACTCATTATGGCGACTGCCGCAGACACCGGAAATAAAGTGCATCCCAAAACGATACGGAGAGTGCTCAGAAAAGGTAACTTGCATGGCCGTATTGCAAGAAGGAAGCCCTTCATAAATCAAATAAATCGAAGAAAGAAAATGCTGTTTGCCAAAGAGCATGTTACAGAGGACAATGTGTGGTGGGATGACGTTATATTTGCTGACGAGAGTAAATTTAACATATTTCAGTCTGATGAGAGGATATCAGTTTGGCGGCGTCCTAATACTGAGCTTCAAGAGAAAAATCTGAAAGCAACTGTGAAGGATGGCGGTGGACATGTAATAGTGTGGGGGTGCATATCGACGAACGGAGTTGGTGAATTGGTTTTTATTGAGGGTAAAATTGACCACTTTCAATACCTTAGAATACTGAGGTACAGCTTGAAAAAATGCCGAAAATATGTGGATTGGTGAACATTTTAAGTTTTATCAAGATAACGACGCAAAGCATATGGCCTGGAATGTAAGGATGTGGTTATTGTTTAATTGCCCAATGGTGCTTCATCCTCCCCCTTAATCACCAGACTTGAATGTGACTGCGAGCCTTTGGGGCAAACTTGATATAGAAATAAGAAAAAACAACAATCACATCTGAAAAACCCACTTCAAGAAGAGTGGCAGAAGATATCTCCCGATTACATCACGAAATTAGTGGAGAGCATGCCAAGTCGACTCAGGAAAGTAATTAAAATGAAGGGAAAGACAACCAGACGTTGAACCTTTAGGATTATAAGTAAAAAAGAAAGTGTCCGAATAATTTTGTGCAATATTGGTTTTGGTTTTATTTTGTTTTTTAATTATTATATTTTCATTGGCAGTGTTCATTAGAAGAATGATGGACGTTTAGTTTTTATATTCCTTACAGAAACTTGTATTTAATTTATATCAGTGATTTATTATTACTGAAATCACTAATACAAAGGAAAATGAAATAAATCATGTCTGTCCGAATAATTATGCGAGTCACTGTATATAACTTCCGGCACTATCCTTGAAATACCTTTTTGAGTCCCTTTCTTCCATTAATACATATGTACGATTTGTTTTATTGTTGCGTAGGAATAGCCCATGTTTACTCAAATGTTAACGCATTGACCAGCAAGATTTGTTAGTTTCTTCCCATGCTCATGAAAATAGCTGAGGAATTAAGTTACATTACTTCTAATTCCTCAATGTTGTCTGCTAGCAATATATTTATTTTAAAATTTTGACACTTATGTATAATAATGCCAAAATCATTTAATAGAATGTTAAGATGTTTAATGCAATATATAGTTCTACATTTTAGACTGGGTTTTGCTTTTACTTCGCATTAATTTTGGTGGGGAAAGGCAGCGCTTTCTCAACATTACCTCGTACCTAACCCAAGAAACAGCACTTATGTAGGCTCACTTCGTTAGTGACCATTTATGTCACTTTTAGATTTGCTTACATCAACAAGAACGCACTGGAATAAATCTATACAAAAAGAAAGTGAAAAGCAATTCTCGCCATCCTCGCCATCAGCATTGGTTGCTGCAATTTCTCTGACAATTCGATCTCTAGGGAAATTAGTGAAACATTCTCGTGTATTTTTTGTAACAATTGCATTTGCAAAGATTAGTTATTCATTTATATAATTGGATTTTCACCGTAGCATGCGCAATTCCGTAACAATGTGGCAATTGAGAACTTTCACACACTGTATTTAAACTCACAATAAATTGCATTCCACAAAAATATACCATACGTTAACAATTCGTTAAATAAATGGCACGTGAAGCACTACGTCCCTTGAATTTAACTTACATCAATCATCCCGTGAAAATAACTGCTTGTTGTTGACAGTTCACTCGCAATCTGATGCAGTATTATGGGCCAGTTGTCACTATGAGTCCGAAGGGGAAATGTAAAGTATTTGCTGATGATATCTTAATAACTTACAAAGGACTATGTGAAACACGAATTATGGAAGACATAAATTGTGACTTGGACAAGTTATCGGAATGGGCTTTATCTAAAAAAATGATCATAAATGTGACTAAAACAAAATACCTAATCTTTCATAAAACAGCCCATAAGATAACAGCGGCTAACACTGTTATCCTAAAGGACCAAGTAATAGAGCGAGTCAACTCAGCTAAGTATCTTGGTATAATATTAGACTCAACACTTTCCTGGAAAAGCCATATTGATTATGTAATCAGCAAAATTACCCCTTTGATAGGAATAATGCACAGATTAAGATACAGTAATTTTTCTCATCAACAATTGAAGTGTATATATTATGCAATAATCCACCCACATCTAACATACGCAAGCTTTATTTGGGGAAGATGTAGGAAAGATTACATTAATAATTTGGAAATCCTACAAAAAAGAGCCATCAAAATCATGTATGGATTCCCCTTCCTCAAACCATCACATGAAGTTTTTTCAGAGTCAAATATTCTGCCATTCCATAAACAAATTGCATTTTCATCAGCAGTCTTTATGTATAAGCTAGACAGGAAATTAACCCATTCTACTGTTAACTTCTCCCACTTTAGTGAAATTCATGGATATGAAACTAGAGGATCGTTAAGGATATATCCCTCTCATTCTAATTAAGTAAAGTACGGAGTGAAAGGCATAGAATCATCAATGTTTAGGGAATATAATGTGTTGCCTCCTGTTATAAAGAACTCTAAATCGATTATATGTTTTAAGAAAAAACTGAAGGAATATTACTCTTTTACAGATATCTTAATATAATCTCTATATAACTTGCTTTAATTAATACAATAATATATATATTGTCCATATTTAGTATATTACAGCCATGCAATATCTGAATATACTTCTGAAAAATTATGATCCTAACATGTAAAAAGAAAGAAAAAAAAAAGTACTTGTCACTTTACAGAAAAGCCATTGTATATGAAATGTAATTATTGTGTTGCCTTAAAAAAAGTATGTACTGTATTGTCCCTATCACGAGCCAGAGGCTCATGGGACCTTTTATCACCAATAAATAAATAAATAAATAAATAAAAAAGACGAAGGAGCATGCAGTGTTGTTACGTAACAGTGCAGTGTTGCTCCATTCACAAGGGAAAAGCTCTCGACAGTTTGGTGAACTACACCACAGTAAGGGCCATCGTTAATAAATACACCGGTAGAACAGTTAATAAGCGTCGATCTGGACATCCGAAAGTATTTACAACCTGAGCGCACAGATGAATAATCAGCCTTGCTCAGAGAGATCCGCTTACAAGTGCGGGAACTATTGCTGTGGATATTCAGACAACGTCCAACGAGCGAGCGAGTCTTCAAACTATACGCATTGTTTTGAATAGGATTAAAATGCAAGGTCGATGTATCGTGAAGAAGGTATACATTTCGGAAATTAACCGTAAAAAACGCCTTCATTTTGCGAAGAACACAGCAGCAAGTCGATCCAATTTTGGAACGATGTTAAATTATTGGACGAGTCGAAGTTCAATGTGGTTGAAACCGATACAATGAAGAAAGTGTGGCGCAATACAAACACAGAGCTCTAAGTCAAACATACAGTATGCTTCCCACGGTCAAACATGGTGGAGGAGGTGTCATGGTATGGGTATGTATGGCGGTATCCCGCGTTGCAAATCTAGCTGTAATCCACAGTACAATGGACCATATGAAATACATTGACGTGTTGCGAGGTAATTTACACGCAAGTGTACAGAAATTGTGACTGGATGGGAGGGGGTCATTTCCAGCAAAACAACGACCCAAAACATACTGCCACGAAAACCTGGGAGTGATTACTATATAACGCTCCTCGAAGGGTGATTACCCCACCGCAGAGTCCCAATCTTAATACAATCGAAAACCTGTGAGCTTATCACGACGCACAACTCCGACAACGGCGTTCGACCACAAAACAGCGCTTTGACAGAATACTCCTGGAGGAATGGTCGAAATTTATCCCTGATGTGGCCTGAAATTTAATAAATAGCACACCTAGGTATTTACAGGCTGTTATCAAAGCGAAGGGGATGCATCCGGGCAATTAGACTGTACATTATCGCGAAGGAAACGAAAATGCCAATCAGTGGCATACGTGTGCCAATACGTTTTTGTTTAGAGGAGAGTCATTTATGTTTGTAGCACTGCATTCAGTTGGTATTGGCAGGTATTTTGAACTGCCGGGTAATGTATATTCTGTAAGATAGCAATTACAGGTGTTGTTTACTGACATATCTGTTCCCACCAACCCCTAATATTCAGGTGTGCTAATAATTTTGGGCCAGCTGTAAGCGTTTCTGCGAAGCAAGAGCATATACATTGTTCTTCTTCAAAGCGAACTAGTGGTGTATTAGAATTTTTCGTGCTGTGACTGTCTTCTTTCGTTTGTGTTTGTGATTGTGCCTTGAAAGATTTACTTACGCCGACCCAGCTTAATTCTCTACGGATTTGTCGGAGCCACCGCCAGATGGCGTGGATCCTCCCCTACAACAGGCTGATGCAGCCTTGACCCTGCAACCATCAACATCACTCATCCTCTGCCAATTTCCATTTGGCCACAATTATCTCCATCTAACCAGCCTGGACCTACCAAGTTCAACTCTGTTATTCACCTTCTCCCTGGGGGGAGGGGGAGAACCTTGGAATAACAGACAGCAATTGGCAATTCTCAAATCGTTTGCGACCCCACACCGACACCAGGTCCCATGGTCCCCTGCTGTTGAAGGTAAATGAAAGTCTCGACGACCTGTCAAATTACAAAACGTAGAATTTCCCCCATTTCTGGAACTAAACAGATATATATATACCACTTTAAAATGATTTAGATCATCCTTCGCCGTCCAACGGTTTTCCTACCCCGTAACTCAGGCACTTAGGGCATTTCCTATTCAACAAGTGTTCTGATTAGATAGACAGAAGAAAATCCGAGTGGTATCATCTCAGGGAGAGCCCATCGTCAGCAATGCCGTATCTCCTCATTCTCCAGTAAAATAAATCTCCGTCACGTAATTCACCTTATCGTCAAGTCCTCACTACAGTAACGACCACCACAACCACCACCATCGCCGCCATTGACTTCAGTCAAACAGCCGCAGCAGTTACCACTCGGCCGTAATGTCTAGTTTTGCAGCTCCTGACTACCAGGCCAGATTTCTTCCCACGACACCAGCTCCGTTGGGGGACAACACTAGAGTTCAATTCCAGTTTAAGAGGTTTACTCCAGTCTGCTCCGGGGGAAGAATAAGCTCCACGACGCCTTGCTTTGAACCCAGAACCTGCACCATCGACAGACATTACGAGTGCGCCGCCGCCGTCCAGGGATGCCATTAATCAGCCCATTCCTACCCATTTTACCATCACCACCACCACCACCACCACCACCACCACCACCACCACCACCTCTCCGCTCAGACTTTCATCAGTATCTGGCATAAGACGCCCCATAAATCATTCCCGTTTGCTCCAACCTACCTCCTCAAGAATACATTCATTTATATTCTCCAACCCTGCCCCCGAGTTCCAATTTCCCAACGCCATTTTCTCCACTCTTCTCAGATTTAATATGGGCCGTGAGGATATAGCGGACATCCGACGAACGACAACTGAAGTCATCATTCAAGTTAATGGGGACACCGCGCCCACTCAACTCACCACTGCGATCGAAGCTCAGCATCTTGGATCAAGTACTGTCCCCGACTAGGTCTGCCAGCGAGCTAGAGACACCCCAGGGGTGCTCAGTTCGATGGCCGTAGGCTCAGAAAAATATATGAAAAGTGGCAGGATTTTCATAGGGTTCAGAAAATAAGCATGTTCAAAATGTAGAACAAATATTACACATTTATTGATGAAAATGAAATATTAGCCATCCAGACAGCTACGATAACGGAAATGATCGCTACTTTACGTAATTACTGTGGCTCTTGATATAACAAAGAAAATGCAATCAAATGGGATGGTACACGTAACTTATCTTCCCTACCATTCTAACAGAGTGTTTTAACATAACATTGTATTTCTTCGTTTCAAAATTATTAATTTAGTAATTTAAAGTCGAATTAAATTTTTTAATGAAAATAAAAAATGAGGTCTTCACTATCATTCCACGAACAATCTGAAAAATTGAATTAAATCTAATAAAGTTTACGATAAAGAAATATTCAAGATTAATTAATTTTACTACCATGACAATAAGAATGAAATTCTGTCTATCAAAAATTTTGTTGACATAAAAATATGAAAAGTTGAATTTGCCTTTATTTTCTACAAGTTAACTCGAGACGTCGGATATATCTGTCCACGTCTTCCCACATATCTTCTCGTGAGAACTAATAATAAACTTATAATCACTTGGTCATTAACTGGACAAAAATAATTAACATCATGACCTACGAAAATCGACAAATGGAGAAAATATCCTCAACGTGTACAAACTTATTTATCACTCTATAAAGAATAACATCATCCGCAAAAAGCCTTACCTCCGATTCCACTCCTTTACTCATATCATTTATATATATAAGAAAACATAAAGGTCCAATAATACTGCCTTGAGGAATTCCCCTCTTAATTATTACAGGGTCAGATAAAGCTTTGCCTACTCTAATTCTCTGAGATCTATTTTCTAGAAATATAGCAACCCATTCAGTCACTCTTTTGCCTAGTCCAATTGTACTCATTTTTGCCAGTAGTCTCCCATGATCCACCCTATCAAATGCTTTAGACAGGTCAATCGCGATACAATCCATTTGACCTCCAGAATCCAAGATATCTGCTATATCTTGCTGGAATCCTACAAGTTGAGCTTCAGTGGAATAACCCTTCCTAAAACCGAATTGCGCCCTGAAGATGGTTTTCCGTGGTTTCCCATTTTCACACCAGGCAAATGCTGGGGCTGTACCTTAATTAAGGCCACGGCCGCTTCCTTCCAACTCCTAGGCCTTTCCTATCCCATCGTCGCCATAAGACCTATCTGTGTCGGTGCGACGTAAAGCCCCTAGCAAAAAAAAAAAAAAAACCGAATTGCCTTCTATTGAACCAGCATAATTTCCTGTAAGTTCTTGCGTTTGTTCCCTGTGCCGCGTGAAACACACTTTCAGAATGATATAGAAAATATTAATGTTCACAGTATGTACGATACCGTTGCCTACGAGATATACAAGGCCGGGAAGTGTGCGTTAGTTCTGAGGATAAAAACCGTCCCCAACCAGGTTCGTAGTACCGCCGCCAGATGTCTCGACATCGTGCTATAGTTTTCATATGCTGTAGTGTATTAACATATGGAGAAAAGTGTTTTTAATACGTTTACTTATAGATTTCACTTACTGTTAGTTTTCAAATGAACTCGAAGTAAATTTCATATACTCTATAAAATGTGGTATATCGTACTGTAAGTCCAATTCGTAAAAAAAAGAAGAAGAACAATTGGAGTTTTCAATCATTTCCAGCCGATCCAGTTTTAAAGGAGAAGTGGATAATTGCTACATCCTGACGGGGGTAAGGGGGGCAAATTAGGTTCGCTTTGGTCGCCTGGGACGTCATCCAGAGTCTGTAATCTGCATTTTAAATATTGAGACTTCAGATTATTGGTTACTGATTCATAAGATCACTTCACTGCTTCCGACTACCGCATCAAAAGACACGAATTAGGCATATGTTGGCTTTTCGAATCGAAAAAACTAGAATAACACTCCTCATTAAAAATCCCCTTGTGGTGGGGGCGGTAGAATAACACCCACGCTGTCCACAGCCTATCGTAAGAGGGGACTAAAAAGGGCCCCAGGGGCTCTGAACTTTGGAGCGTGGGTTAGCGACCCCGGGACCCTTAGCTGAATACTGGCATCGCTTCCACTTACTTGTGCTAGGCTCCTCACTTTCATCTATCCTATCCGACTCCTCTTGGTCAACTCTTGTTTTTTCGACCCCACGGTATTAGGTTCCCCAGGCCTAGGGATTCTTTCATTTTCACGTGGTCTTTGTCTTCCTTTGGCGGATATCTTCACCTTTTTAAGTGTCGGATCTGTTCATTTTTCCCTCAGATTAGTGTTATATAGAGGACGGTTGCCCAGTTGTACTTCCCCTTAAAACAATAATCACCATCACCACCACCTCATTGAAGAAAACCTCCATTACGAAGCCATGAATTTGACATGCGTGGAGGAAACGTTAGGATCCCCTATCATAGACGAAATGGCTATCAAGCCCAGAGTACACTACAATCGTAATCCTGATCAGCAACAGTTCTGGAAATAGGCATACTTGATGAGACGCTCGAAGGTAAGCTAACTATTCAATTCGCGATTATTCTATTTTCTTTCAGATGTACTATTTTTAATAGGCCTAAAATATATGGACGTTTTTTGCTATTGGTTTTACGTCGCACCGACACAGATAAGTCTTATGGCGACGATGGGATAGGAAAGGGCTAGAAGTGTGGAGGAATCGGCCGTGGCCTTAATTAAGGTACAGCCCCTGCATTTGCCTGGTGTGAAAATAGAAAACCACGGAAAACCATTTTCAGGGCTGCCGACAGTAGGATTGGAACCCACTATCTCCCGGATGCAAGCTCAAAGCTGCGCGCTCCTAACCGCACGGCCAACTCGCCCGGTAGTTTTATATTATCTTAGATGCTATTGATATTAAGAATGACACCATGCCTTTTCAGAAAAAAACCTGTCACTCTGGAGTTGTCTTCCTTGGCCATGATATGTGGTTATCTCGTTCGAGTTGCGGAAGAAAATTCCAACTGTAAATCATGCTTGGGACAGATATCCTCGGCCACAACTGACAGTCCATTGATGTGCCTCATGGAAGATCGTGGAGCATTACGCTACCCCTCAAAAGAATTTGTTTACTTCCTGCAAAATATGTTGAATATGCGTCACTCATTACGTTATCTGGGAAATACGAATTTAGTTAAAAAACTTAACGCTTTTGTTGTTCCAAAGTTCATTGAGGCATTCAAATGTGACGAGTGTAATCAGAGAGTACTGACTGCAAGTCTCATTACAAAACTTTTAAAACCAATACTCGACAATGAAGCTCATACAATTACAGATGCTCATGACTTGGAAAAGAACTTCAGGACAAAGCCTTTAAGTTGGAAGATCTTAAAAATGTGAGTGATACGAGCAGTGATCATGGTAAGTCATTTTTAATGTATTACTTTTATTAATTATCGCACTTGACTTCGCCTAAAATAATTCCGAATACCACTTAAATGTGCCTTACTTTACATCCAATCACTCGAAATCACATTTAGGTGGTCCTAAATTCATCATTTGTAGATTTTTACGTCTTTAGATACCAACATGTACTATTAATTGAATGTATTTCGCGCGAGCAGCATAGCAAGATGTCGAGACCGCTAGCGGACGTTCGTAAAACTACTTGCGACCCGCTTTTCTATCGGTCCACTTCCCGGCCTTGTATATCTCATAGGCAACGACGATACATAAACAATTAACGGAATTCGATTATCACAAATCATATCTCCTCAGCGGGGTAAGGACTCTGGAAGGCCCGGTTTATTACGTTAGGAAATCTAAATAATGTAAAGATGATATTTGCATGAATAGTGGTGTACATTTTTATTAACACCTATCAAAGCACAACAATAAGGTAGGGATCTACCTTAGGCTTAGTTTTAGTAGCCTATGCCCTAGGATATTCTGTTCTAAACAGCCTTTAATACCTATCAATAATACAGTACTTGCTTACAATGTTTACTTTTATTACATAAGTTATGTTACATGGGTATGCCATTTCAGTAATAATTTTGTAGTACCGGTATGGAGAATTTTGACATACACGAAATATAGCATACTGTGTTTACCGAAATGCTTTATACAACCAGTGCACTGTGCTCACCCGAAAACGGCAGGAGTTTTACTAACTTTTAGAATTCCGATTTTGAACGCCAGTCGGTTAGGGATACCTTAGCGCATGATAATAACAATGAGAATAAAGACGCTACATTATCCGTGCATGATGGTCAGATGTTGCAAAAGTGATACGCTGGTAGTACTAGCAAGGTTGCATGTGAGCGAGTGGCACGTCAGTATACTACGGTAGCGCACCGCCCAACGAAATGAAATGAAATGGCGTATGGCTTTTAGTGCCGGGAGTGTCCGAGGGCATGTTCGGCTCGCCAGATGCAGGTCTTTTGATTTGACACCCGTAGGTGACCTGCGCGTCGTGATGAAGATGAAATGGTGATGAAGACGACATATACACCCAGCCCCCGTGCCAGCGAAATTAACCAATTAAATTCCCGTTAAAATTCCCGATCCTGCCGAGAATCGAACCCGGGACCCCTGTGACCAAAGGCCAGCACGCCAACCATTTAGCCATGGAGCCGGACACCGCCCAACGTTATCAAGCAAGACAGCTTGGCCGGCTACACGCTGCATAGGCTGACACAGAAGTTGTTCACGACTGAACTTGTATTTCTTTGTCGGTTTTTCGGTGAGTTTTCACTAGGAGAAAACAAAAAACGCCACAGATCGATTAATGTTTCCTCTTACAATTTCCATAACTTATTTTCAAACATTCTGTATATACACAGTGAGTCACAATTAAACTCATACACTAGGTAACACTTGTTTATTTGGATTCAACAAAAAATATAATTGCTACTTTATTTTGGTCTTGGTTCTGATTTAATAGATGCACATTCCTCTACTAAGGTACAAAATAAATTGACTCATATTTCTTACACTTACAAGAAAGAAAATAAATACGCTATTCTTAAACGTGCATGAAACATGTCAAAGTCAAACTCCTGCACCTTCAGGTGGCTCCTTAGCAGTCTCCGATAAGACAATGTTTTTAACAGTCAATATTTTGTAGGTTACCCTTTAGCACTTTTCATGGCTCTTAAGCGGTTAAGCATAGATTATAGCAACTTTTCGCAATAAGATGGACGTAGTATCACCCATTCTTCACATAAAGCCATTTTCAGATCTTCTTTGTTAGAAATCTGGAGTTTTCGTATGGCTACCTTGAAGTAATGCCATAGATTTTCCATCTCATTAAGTCTGCTGACTGTGACTGTGGAGGTATCTCGAGTACTTGTGGGCAATTTTACATCAGCCACATCCTTACTTTGAGTTTTTTGTCTCGGGTCGTGATCTTGATAATATTAAAATCGATCAAGTTTCCCACAGTTTTGAGCTCTAGGCCGTAAGTGTTCTTTCAGTACATTTAGATACACATTGGGATACATTGTCCCATCAACAAAAGTCACCTCTCCTGGTTCACTAGTTGACATGCACCCCGCAAACAGTTACACTACCTCCGCCATGTTTGACACTTCGACGTAAATTGCTAGGTTTCATCTTCCCATTTTGTTTCCTCCACATAGTAACCTTTCTTTCTGCTCCAAAGAGGTTGTACTTGCTTGCTTTCATGGGCAAAAATAACGGCCCTCCGGAAGTCAAAATCATTTTCTATATAGGCCTACTCCTTAACGAAGCTCAACATTTGGTTTGTTTGTTTGTTTGTTTGTTTGTTCTTACCTATTCTTCCACATCTGTTAGTTTTTCTTAGGATCAGTCGAATAGTTTCTGGATTTGCTCTCTTGTTGCTGTGTTCCTCAACAATCTCAGCGAGTTTCAGTGCAATGATCGCTGAGCTTTTCTTCACTTGTCTTATTATCCCATGTTTCTTCCTGAAGTTGAAAATGTTTCTCCTACTCACCCCGTCTATATTTTAAACTAGTTGATGCACCCGTGCTTCGCTACGGAATTCTACATTATATACAAAAGGCACTAGGAAAGTTCTGCAATACGCAAAAACGGTTGGCTGGACACCCCTGTTATGGTGAGGGATGAAACGAGGGTTGAAAACCGGTCTAGAAAACAGCAAGGCGCGACCTTCACACCAGTTGTTACCAAGCAGTGGGATTGAAAGCAAGTTAAGATGTCAGTGTGGTCTAAAGGTGAATATCGCGCAATTATGCGCTTCAATTTTGCTCGTGGTTT
Organism: Anabrus simplex; assembly: GCF_040414725.1. NCBI lineage: Eukaryota > Metazoa > Arthropoda > Insecta > Orthoptera > Tettigoniidae > Anabrus > Anabrus simplex. Next base: position 265,909,976 of record NC_090270.1, read on the forward strand.
AACTGTTGACCAGTGCCTGGAGGAAAAGACTCCTGTGCTGGGGGAAGACTGTCCACATCGGACAACAATTTTCCACTGGTACAAAGAGTTCCAGAGGGGAAATTTTGGGGTTGAAGACGATCCTCGTTCTGGGCGACCGTCTGAATCAGTGACTGAAGAAAACATTGCAGTTATGAGGAAAATGTTGCAGCAAGAGGAGCGGTTAACATATCAATACTACCCTCCACATCCCTGCACCAGCTATTCATTCAATTCTACACGACCATCTCCATGTTAGAAAGGTTTGTTCCCTTTGGGTATCCCATTCACTTTCAGAGGAACAAAGGGCACATCGAGTGAAATGGTGCCGAAAATTGCTAAAACAGTTTGAAAATGGGACTTCGCGTAACGTCAATAGCATCGTTACAGGTGACGAAACTTGGCTTTATTATTACGATGTCCCAACAAAATCCCAGAACAAGGTGTGGCTGTTTTAAGATGAGGGTACTCCTGTGACTGTGCGAAAGTCAAGGTCAGTGAAGAGAAGGATTATTGCAGTGTTCTTCACTAAACGGGGCATCCTAACTCGGGTCGTGCTAGAAACACAAAGGACAGTTATTACGAAGTGGTACAGTGAGACTTGTCTGCTTCAGGTCATCCAGGCTCTCAAGCAGCTCCGTCTAAGGTCACGGCTCAACACTTGGCTTTTGCATCACAATAACCAGTACATCGTGCGAATGTACTCGTAACAATGGATTTTCTTGCCAGATCAGGGTTGACTGCTTGATCACCCTCCATACAGTCCTGATCTTGCTCCATGTGACTTTGCACTCTTCCCAGAAGTGAAGATGAAGCTGAAGGGGCGCCGTTTTGCATCCGACGGGGAGCTTCTCGCAGCATGGAATCAAGAGTGTGAAAATGTAACCGAAGAAAAGTGGCAGAGTTGGTTCAGTGAATAGAGAAGTGTATTGAGTGTGGTGGAAATTATTTTGAAAAAGTCTAAAGCGTTCACTCACATTGCAAAACTTTCCTACTGCCCTTTGTATTACAGAATTCTAAGTTAGGTAGTGTACACGTTGTAAGCTAGATTGTATTAAACTTCATAGCTCTTAACGTTACCCTAGAAACGCGGCGGGAATTTCATCAAACGCCTTTTCTTGTGTGAAGACTGTGTTAGGGATTTTCATCGGAATGGTAGGCCCTCTTGCCTACCATCAGTTACAATCAAGTTAGGGAGTTTTCATCATAATGCCAGACACCCAATCTTCACCTGCCTTTTTACATCCTCAGAAAGACTGTCTTAGCGGGTTTCAACCAAATTAATTTCATCATAAGTCATTACCAATGACGCCAGTAGGAATGTCGCGATTAAAAACAATGCTATCATGTGAAATATTCGATCAAATAAAAAACTACACGTTTTCTCACTTTTAACAAACAACACTACGCTGCCGATCTAACAGTCCAAAGTTCCTGAGCTGGAAAGATAAGGCCGCAGACAGCTGTGAACACCTTTTAATTTCGGGGGAGGGTGGTGCGAATAGTATAGAGTCCCAGGGTAAAAACTATGCCCTTTTACGCATCTGTTTAACAGGAGTACCCAATGAGTCGGAAAATCTCAATTCAATAAACTGGCGGGGGGAAAACTATCTGATTTGGAGGCAAATTTATCCTCCAAGCCAGAGGATAAACCCCCTCTTCGTTGCTAATTTGGAATAAAATTAATGTAGAATTTAATACCAGTGAAGAGGAAAAACCTTTTCTTAATAAACGGCTCTTTTTAGGGTTGAATTTTGAGTTACTTAGTGAATTGTGGTGCTATAATTTGGAATAGGCCGAAATTGTAATTCCAGATGAGGTCATGAGTGAGCTTCTGCCATAATTTCGTTAAGTGTGCACACGGATCATTCCAATCAGCGGATCAGAGTAGGGATCGAATAGCTGGGATACTATGATGAACCAGTGCGTTACATACCAGCAGTATCAGAATATGTATGAGCCAGAGGATGGCGTGCTAAAGAAGAAAGTTATCCAACTCTCCAGCTATTTCTCGCCAATATTCAGGTAGGCTGTTATACTGGCTACTCAGCAGTAGTCCCATATATTGGAGATGAGTGGCAGCATAAGAGACAAAGAATATCACAACAAACAATGGTCAGTGTAATGTTATTGGTGATCAATTTTATAAGCTTACGATTTTGTAGGCCTTCACATTTAGTTTTCTTCCGACACTGAAATACATTCTTACCATAGTTGGTACGGTAAAACTATGTAACTATAACTTTTGTTATGTAGTACTTTTCGACTGGACTAATAGCATAGGTATTTAAAAATTAAATTTTGGACTCCTTCCACTGAACTACCATTTCATCCAGGGTGAATAAAATTATGTATAGCCTAGACTGTAGTTTCATACTCCCTGACTCTGTATACCGATTTTCATTAAATTCTGTTTATCCAATTTCTCATGGCTTGGCGTTGATATGAACTTAGCAACAAAAATACAAATTCATGAATATCTCTGTTATCATAGCTGGTACGGTAAACATGTATAAGACATAAATGATCGGAAAATTATTTCTATATATAGTTATGTAGTATATATCGATAGGACCACTAAAAATATTAATATTTGGGAATTAAATTTTATGCCTTCCCCATACATACATACATACATACATACATACATACATACATACATACATACATACATACATACATACATACATACATACATACATACATACATACAGAAATTACGGAAAAGTAAAATGTGCATTTCCTTGTTACTGTGGACATGTCCGATTCAGAAATAGGCCTACCATTCTTTTTAATTCTGAGCAATGTACAGACAAAACTCTTATTTTATATATAGATGTTGTGCGTACTTCTATATCTACTTTACGGTATTTAAAACGCACTGTATAGTTGCATGACTCCTGTATAAAATTTTACCAATTTTTCGCAGTGATTTTTCTCCCTTATAATGAAAAATCATTTCTCTTTCTTCTTTCGAAGATTGTCCTCTCTGGTGCCCCATGACAGTGTCGGAACTTGGCTGTACTAAACAATTCCCCCCAAAACAAAAAAGAAACAATGTGGTGTCGAAACATAAACATACAAATTTTATACTGCTCTCTTACCTGTCCACCTAGAACTGTATGTGGTTCATTTTGACGTGTCCCAGCAAAATATTCCCTTATATTTGGCAGGTTAACGGATACCACAACTAGCCTCCGGTGACATAATGAACCGTATCAAATCACGGTCCAATTAAATTGGTTTAAAACTCTGGAACATTTTAATTTAGCACTGAGCAAGGAGCTTAGGAACGCTGAGTGATCGTGTGTATATATGTGTTGAACCCATAGCAAGCAGGGTGCGGTGCTGTTCTCGCAGACGGACCAAGGCAGGTTGCCGTACGTTTACTGTTGTAAACCCCGTCGATGGCTTGGGTACGCGAGGAGAAGAGAGAGTCGGCAAATAGCATGCAAGAGACGGAGCGAGAGATTTGAAAGCGGGGGACTAACGAACAACGCCAGATTTCTATGAAGAGATACAAACCATTAAACAAATCGTGAACGAAAACAACCACCCTCCGAGCACAGTAGATAAACTATTAAATAAACATAATAAAAATGCCCGGGAAACCACCACACAGGACAGAGAAAAATACTCGGTTCACAATTACGTTAACAGGAACACATACAGAGTAGCTAATATTTTCAAAAGACAAAGTCTAAAAGTAGGCTTTAGAACGAACAACACACTGCAGGGATACATCATGAAGTGTAACCTAAACCGACGACAGTAAGTATCGGACACAGAAGACTGTAGAACACGTCTCCAAACCTATTTCACGACTGCGGTCAAAAAGAGGCAGATGGAAGGTTTTGGGGCAAAGCATGTTATTCCACGGAGAGGGGAGGGGAAGCAGGGCAGGGGCGAGTGGAACGTTGTGGATCCTTCCTACTGGATATGGGAGAGCAGATCAGGTCCTTTTCCATGTTATAAACGGTATACTGTACCACAAAGGGCGCCCATACCCGGGGGCAAGGTGTAACCGTAGCCCCCCTCTAACTCTCAGGGAAAGGCAAAAATCTAGTGTAGTCACGTGCTTTCCTTTCAAGAAAATGACTTAAAAGTCAGTATTACGTAAAAGTGGTAGTACCGTCCCCCCGCCAACAGGCAGGGGATACCGTGGGTTATTCTACCCCAGAATAGAAATCGCCATTTATCTTCCAAAATATTAAAATTACTACGTATATGGGCGCCCATGCTGTACCATGGAGAGGGGATGTGGAAGTAGGGGAGGAGCGATGTGTTGTTGAACTTTCCTTCATTTACATGTTAAAATTTATTTTATGTATTATGGATAAATGCAAGTTAATGATTTTGGGTTGAATAAAGTGCGGGATATAAATGGAGAGTATCATTAGACGGTATTTTTATGATAAACCATACTTTAAAGGCCGTTAAGCGCTAGTTTAAAGTGTAACTGTTGACCAGGTGTTATGTACGTACAGCGAAGAGGGGACGAATTCTTTAAATGTATATGGTCATTTAGGTTGGTTTCGTTAGTTTTTTGCGATGTAAATTTCGATTGCTTCCTTAATATTCAAAGATTTACTTTTATTTTCGATATGTACAATTTTTAGATCTGTTATATATGTAACAGCGATTCCCTACGAATGTTATTTAGTATTTTGAGGAGAACTCCAGGCAACAATGACATCCTGGATACAAGGACTGTATTACCTGCTAACAACAGAATGTTGAAGGTAGGAATTTCAACATACTCGTGAGATGAATTTTATTAGGTGTGTTACGTCTCTCAATCAGTCCCGTCGGAACTGATCCCTGAGATTTCCGAGAAACAGTGACAGAATCCTGCAAAATCTTCAGAAGCTCCAAGTGCATCGAGAAAATAAAAGAGATTCAAGAAACGATATTGAAGAGACGCATAGAAAAGTACATGATAAGGTCATTCTCTTGTTCGAAACGTATAAAGACGTCTCTTCGTAATTCACAGAGCGAGAATAAACTTTCTACACGTCCCTGTTGTCAATTGAAAATGGATTTCTAGATTAATTTTAAAGTGAAAAATCCATCTACGACCCAGTTATCGAGAAATTCCTTCAGAAAGGCGACAGGAGAATTGCACTAATACATAAATAAAGTTGAGTGTAAGGTAGTTGATTTTATTTGTTAATTTATTTATATTTGATTGCTTAATTACCGTTGTATTTGATTAATTTATTAAGGTATTTATGTTATTAAATTCTGTGTAGGGCTATATTCATTCGATTTCTGCAAATGTTAACCCGTATCTTCGAACCTATTCCCTAGTGAGAAAAGTCACCGTACGCCACTGATCATTACTATCTCATCATGTATATCTTGGATAGAATAGGTTCGTAAGAAATGCTATGAAATCATGCTCTACATTTGACCAGGAACTCCTTGTATCCCACATCTATCGAGAGGCAGAAATTTGCTTTAGCTGTGAGCATTTATCATAACATTATTGTGGCATAAACATTTTACATAATGAGTGTACTGTTATTCCTGAGGACACTATCCAATTTCTCAATGCAATATCTAAATAGTGGATCAAGAGAGATGTGCCAAGGCTATATCCTCACACTAACTTACTTTGAATTTTCTACCGTAGCAATTCTGTCTTAATATTTCTATACCGGTAATTGCTCAGTTAGGATTGCATTAATGGATATCGTCAGAGCTATCACCATCGTGTACCTTAATAAAAGGAAGGCTATCATCCTTTATTATTAATTATGTTAAGTGGAACCAGCTGGTTGTTAGATAACATTTATCTATTGCATGTCCTATTTATTTACTTGCATGTTTCGTTATATGTTATTCATATTTTAAACGATGACCAGCTAATAGGCTACATTCGTTCGTAATCATTTTCTTTATTTTGCATAATTTCAATTACCGGTATTGTCTACTACGTACATATTTTTGACATTACTCTTGGAGTTCCTGGAGAAACGTAGTCTAATATACGAAGCTTTCACGTCGAAATAAAGTTATTTAGATGACTCCCTAACCTTGAACAGTCGGCAGTTGATCCCCCTATGATGTCCACCATTTTGGTTTTGATATTACGGTCTGAGATATTGTAGCTGGTCTTGATTATAGATAGTCATTGTTGATACCTCTGACGCGTTCAACAGTTTTAGGATTACGTTATTTGACGAGAAAGATATTGAAATAAGGTAATTATAATAATTCTTGTGTCTAGTACGGTACTTAACTTTAAGAAAAAGTAGGTCTAAGTGCTATAAGCGCGTTTAACAGCTATAGGCCATCAGATCCTTTGTTAGAAGCTACCGAATGTATAATTTGCTTCATACAAATCTAAATTATCAATTGACAATTTATTTCAACTTTAAGACTAAAATTACTGGTTATTTGCATTTAGCAAGTGAGTTTAGCAGCTAGGCTACGTCGGTAGATTAAGTAGATTACCGGTACGCTCTAACAATTCATTCACTAAACAATTCATTCACTACTGGCGAATAATGTGTTGGTGAATTTTCCGTTGAAAGAAGGTCTCATCAAGAATCTTCTAACACAGTTTCCTTCAATTCGCTCTTCTTTGTGGTATGACGACCCCTCAATTTTTTTTAGTTTTTGTTAACGGACTAAGAGGGATTTAGGCATCTTTCAGGTCGTGACAGCGTTGATCAGGATAGTACCTACTTTATAGAATATGAGTCGGTGCGTTTCAGTGCTATCATCGAACTCGGGATATTGATGAATTTGAATCCTACCTCCAATCAATCAATCAATCAATCAATCAATCAATCAATCAATCAATCAATCAATCAATCAATCAATCAATCAATCAATCAATCAATCAATCAATCAATCAATCAATCAATCAATCAATCAATCAATCAATCAATCAATCAATCAATCAATCAATCAATCAATCAATCAATCAATCAATCAATCAATCAATCAATCAATCAATCAATCAATCAATCAATCAATCAATCAATCAATCAATCAATCAATCAATCAATCAATCAATCAATCAATCAATCAATCAATCAATCAATCAATCAATCAATCAATCAATCAATCAATCAATCAATCAATCAATCAATCAATCAATCAATCAATCAATCAATCAATCAATCAATCAATCAATCAATCAATCAATCAATCAATCAATCAATCAATCAATCAATCAATCAATCAATCAATCAATCAATCAATCAATCAATCAATCAATCAATCAATCAATCAATCAATCAATCAATCAATCAATCAATCAATCAATCAATCAATCAATCAATCAATCAATCAATCAATCAATCAATCAATCAATCAATCAATCAATCAATCAATCAATCAATCAATCAATCAATCAATCAATCAATCAATCAATCAATCAATCAATCAATCAATCAATCAATCAATCAATCAATCAATCAATCAATCAATCAATCAATCAATCAATCAATCAATCAATCAATCAATCAATCAATCAATCAATCAATCAATCAATCAATCACCATTGATCTGCATTTACGGCAGTTGCCCAGGTGGCAGATTCCCTATCTGTTGTTTACCTAGTCTTTTCTTAAATAATTGCAAAGAATTAGGAAATTTATTGAACATCTCCCGTGGTAAATTATTCCAACACCCCTTCTTCTTCTTCATTTCCCATTTCCAGTCTTCTGCGTCGGGTTGTAAATCAAGGACCTCCACAGTTTTCTCTCTCTCTCTCTCTCTCTCTCTTTCCACTACTCCCCTCCTTCCTCCACTATTTCTTCTGCTTTCTCTATACTCTCCTTCACCGTATCCATCCACCACTTTCTGGGCCTTCCCCGTTGTCTTCCTCCTATTAACTTCATCATACTATTTCAGCTTACTGGTCTCTATCTTGCTTTGTAGTTTAGCGAATCCAATTCTTTCTCTGATTTCTATGTTTCTGATTTTATCCTTCGAACATTTCCAGTTATTACTCTAAAGGAATTTCATCTCAGCTGCTTGGATTCTGCTTTTACGTTTTGTTGCCAACTCCTCTTCCTATGAACGAATATTTGCCCCAACTTACTAGGAAATTGAATCTAGCAAAGAAGTCAGCTAAGGATAAGATTATGGCAAGCATAATTGGTGGCCATACTAATTTTAGTGAAAAATAGAAGAGTATGTATAGGTACTTTAAGGCAGAAACAGGTTCCAAGAAGGACATTCCAGGAATCATTAATGAACAAGGGGAGTGTGTATGCGAGGATCTTCAAAAGGCAGAATTATGCAGTCAGCAGTATGTAAAGATTGTTGGTTACAAGGATAATGTCCAGATAGAGGAGGTTACTAATACTACAGAAGTATTAAAATTTACCTATGACAGAAATGACATTTACAGTAAGATACAAAAGTTGAAAACTAGAAAAGCAGCTGGAATTGATAAGGTTTCGGGGGATAGTGGTAGTGGTGATTATTGTTTTAAGAGGAAGTACAACTAGGCAACCATCCTCTATATAACACTAATCAGAGAGAAAAAATGGAAGGGGTCCGACACTTCGAAAAATGAAGGTATCAGCCAAAGAAAGAGAAGGGCCACGAAGGGCATGAAAATGAAAGACTCCCTAGCCCTCGCAAACCTAATAGCGTCGGGATCGGAAAAGAACAAGAATTGACCAAGAGAGGTCGGAGAGGTTAGATGAAAGTGAGAAGCATGGCACAAGTAAGTGGAAGCAATGCCAGGACTCAGCTGAAAGCCCCATGGTTGCCAACCCACGCTCCAAAGTTTAGAGCCCCTGGGGCCCCTTTTAGTCGCCTCTTACGAGAGGCAGGGGATACCGTGGGTGTTATTCTACCGCCCCCACCCACAGGGGGGTTTCGGGGGATATACTAAAGGCAATGGGTTGGGATATAGTACCGTATCTGAAGTACTTGTTTTATTATTGTTTGCATGAAGGAACTTTACCAAATGAATGGAGAGGTGCTATAGTAGCCCCTGTATATAAAGGAAAGGGTGATAGACATAAAGCTGAAAATTACAGGCCAGTCAGTTTGACATGCATTGTATGTAAGTTTTGGGAAAGCATTCTTTCTGATTATATAAGACATGTTTGCAAAATTAATAACATGTTTGATAGAAGGCAGTTTGGGTTTAGGAAAGGTTATTCCACTGAAGCTCAACTTGTAGGATTCCAGCAAGGTATAGCAGATATCCTGGATTCAGGAGGTCAATTGGACTGTATCGCGATTGATTTGTCTAAGGCGTTTGATAGGGTAGATCATGGGAGACTACTGGCAAAAATGAGTGCAATTGGACTTGACAAAAGAGTGACTGAATTGGTGGCTCTGTTTCTAGAAAAAACAGAACTCAGAGAATTAGAGTAGGTGAAGCTTTATCTGATCCTGTAATAATAAAAAGGGAAATTCCTCAAGGCAGTATTATTGGACCTTTATGTTTTCTTATATATATATCAATGATATGGGTAAAGAAGTGGAATCAGAGATAAGGCTTTTTGCAGATGATGTTATTCTGTACAGAGTAATAAATAAGTTACAAGATTGTGAGCAACTGCAAAATGACCTCGATACTATTATGAGATGGACGGTAGGCAATGGTATGATGATAAACGGGGATAAATGTCAGGCTGTGAGTTTCACAAATAGGAAAAGTCCTCTCAGTTTTAATTACTGCGTTGATGGGGTGAAAGTTCCTGTTGGGGATCATTGTAAATACCTAGGTATTAATATAAGGAAAGATCTTCATTGGGGTAATCACATAAATAAGATTGTAAATAAAGGGTACAGATCTCTGCACATGGTTATGAGAGTATTTAGGTGTTGTAGTAAGGATGTAAAGGAGAGAGCTTATTTGTCTCTGGTGAGACCCCAAGTAGAGTATGGTTCCAGTGTATGGGACCCTTACTAGGATTACTTCATTCAGGAACTGGAAAAAATCCAAAGAAAAGCAGCTCGATTTGTTCTGGGTGATTTCCGACAAAAGAGTAGCGTTACAAAAATGTTGCAAAGTTTGGGCTGGGAAGACTTGGGAGAAAGGAGACGAGCTGCTCGACTAAGTGGTATGTTCCGAGCTGTCAGTGGAGAGATGGCGTGGGAGGACATCAGTAGACGAATAAGTTTGGATGGTGTCTTTAAAAGTAGGAAAGATCACAATATGAAGATAAAGTTGGAATTCAAGAGGACAAATTGGGGCAAATATTCGTTTATAGGAAGGGGAGTCAGGGATTGGAATAACTTACCAAGAGAGATGTTCAATAAATTTCGAATTTCTTTGCAATCATTTAAGAAAAGGCTAGGTAAACAACAGTAGGAAATCTGCCACCTGGGCGACTGCCCTAAATGCAGATCAGTAGTGATTGATTGATTGATTTGTCCTCTTGAATTCTAACTTTATCTTCATTCCACATCATCTCTCCATTGATAGCTTGAAACATACCACTTAGTCGAGCAGCTCGTCTTCTTTCTCCGAAGTCTTCCCAGCCCAAACTTTGCAACATTTTCGTAACGCTACTCTTTAGTCGGAAATCACCCGGAACAAATCGATCTGCTTTTCTTTGGATTTTTTTTTTTTTTTTCAGTTCTCAAATCAGGTATCGTGGTGATGGTCCCATATACTGGAAACATACTCTGGTTGGGGTCTCACCGGAGACTTAAGTTATATGCCCTCTCCTCTACATCCTTACTACAATCCCTAAATACCCTCATTAGCATGTTGACAGATCTGTACCCTTTATGTAGCATGTAATCCCTTTTATGTAATTCGGCTATCTATTAACCGTGTTTTCGAGGTTTTTAATTTCAAATGCTGCGTTGTAGGTTGTGATCTTTTCCTTGTCAATTCTCAACTGAAGGGTCAGGTGGAAAAAAACAGGAGAGTCAGTATTTTTACAACTTGAGAGAAAGCAACTTTTGTGCTTGACTTCCCTAGTTCTTTCTCCTAACAGCAAAACTTTGAGTGCTAATTTCTCCTGACTCGCCTGCTTTTTTTCCATTTCCAACCTCTCAATGGATGCGCATGATCACTTTGGAGCGGACTGTAACAATATCTCAATTTCGATTAACTTAAATTATCTTCATCTGGCGGACTACAGCTGAAAACTAGTACTCAAAACATAGGAGTAGATTCACGCGTTTATCATAGAGAAAGGGAGAAAAATGGAAAAATAAAAAATTGCATAAATAGGCCTATGATTACTTTTACGGTAGCTAGCTTTTGACTCGTCACCATGGTACTGTTTTAACAGGAAGTACAACTAGGCAACCATCCTCAATAATAAGAAGAAGAAGAAAAAGAAAAAGAAGAGACATAACAGAAAAGTATTGGGAGAGACGGGTCCCACCTATATCCTCCCCTACTCTTGTAACAACGTTCGTTGTAGGTCTAATAGCCTAGATGTTAGCCCTGTGGGGTACTTTAATCCCTATCCATCTCACAACATTGTCTAGGTCTTTTTGAAGACACTCACAATCCTGTAACTTATTTACTACTCTATACAGTACACCAATAGCCGTACCCCTGTTGAAACACTGGATCCCGTGAGATCTCCGAAGTTAAGCAACATTGGGCGTGGTCAAGATTTGGATGGGTTGCCACGTGCTGTGGGGCTAAGGGAATGGAGGAGCGGAAAGGAACTGGCCACTCTACCGTACGTAAACTCCAGCTCAGGCACAACTCTGCGGAGGTTCGGACCTGCTTTTGTGCAGAATGCACCCTTACCTTACCTACACAGTATAATGTCATCTGCAAATAGCCTTATCTATTATTCTGGTTCTTTATTGATATCACTTATAAGAAAACCAAACCAAACCCCATGGCACTACAGCCCTTGAAGGGCCTTGGCCTACCAAGCAACCGCTGCTCAGCTTGAAGGCCTGCGGATTATGAGGTGTCATGTGGTGAGCATGACGAATCTTCTCGGCAGTTATTCTTGGCTTTCTAGACCGGGGCCGCTATCTCATCATCTCTCAGATGTTCACTGTAGGAGCCGGAAAGTTTGCAGCAGGAAGTCAACCTGAGGTAGGATGAAACCTGGGCTGTTCGAGGGGTGCGCGGGGCTGTTAGAAGTGTGCTTTTTGGGCTGCTAGAGGGGTGCGCAGGGAGAGGAAAACATAGGCGTGGCTTCTTATACATTGCTTAAATGGAGGTTTATCAACCTGGCTCCTCCTACCAGGGCCGACTGGATCCCTCGCTGCGCTAAGGAGCTAGCTAGAGTGAAGCATCAACTTGCTGCGCTAAGGAGCTAGCTAGAGCGAAGCATCAAATCGGCCATGCTCCTATGTAACCAACTACTAGCAAAGTCGCTAGAGACCGTTGCTGCTCAATGTGAGATTCTGTTATAGAACAGGAGTGTCATCTAGTGACACCGGATGGAAGTTCATCTGCTGAATCACGGCCGGTTGGATCCCTCGCTGCGCTCCGTAGGGAGCTAGCTAGAGCAGGACAGCTAGAGCGACGCATCAAGTCGGTCGTGGCTGGATATATAACTAATGGCTCTAAATTTGAAAATAAACACCGCCATTTCTTTCAGTATAGTCGTGAGCTTTGTTATGTGTGTACAAGCTAAATAGCTTATTGATTTCATTGTGTAAACATTCGTGTCAGCATGTGTTTTTATTATTGTGCGTTTTAATCAGTTAGTGGTATTTTGCCAGATCATGAATTCGGTGCAATCTTTAATGTCTGGGCCGTTTCCGCAACGGACGGCCGAGGAAAAATCCGAGGTGAAACGAATGGGTTAGCCCACGCGACGTTTAATTTTGAAACAAGATACATTACAAAAGGATATTTTTTCAATACCGAAATTAGGCTACCTCAAAGTGTTTCATTTCAATATGGTAAAATAGTTTTTAAATGAAAAAATGTTAATGCGTTGTAGTAATATTCCTGAGAATAGAAATGTAAAATGTTTGTTTTATTTTTAATAATAAAAAAGTATTGTTGGTGTATCTATATTTGAAAATTAGCCTGTAATCATATTATATCATTGGTAAAAGTTGTGCACCACTGAACTTTTAAACCACCAGCCGCCACTGCTACTACACATTTTTAAACCTTGTTTCATGTATGCTTTCTGTTTGTACAGGTGATGGGCAATCCTATTTGGTTCCTTTTCTGGCTCATTGTGCTACTGTTAATCTCATTCTTTATTGCGTTCTTCTGTTGCTGGTTTTACATCATACTTTACCCATGTACTGTTTGTTGTTCGGGTTGTTCCGTGAGTATTAATTTTTTTATGTATTTAGCCATAGTCTGCACGGAACTAACAAGGAAACCGTTCCATCTGTGTTACCGATCTAATTGAGAGTTAAGTAGTACAATGACTTCAGTAGGAATGTTTTTAGATGCCAAGTCATATATTTATCACCTGTTTAGGGGTTTCGAAGTTTGCTCATTTAAGCACCGCATAGACAGAAGTGAGAGGTGGGTAGCAGGTCGAGACGGGGCAGCCGGCCAGTTCATGTGTCATGACACACATTCTCTCTTCCCTACCTCTACCTGCTTCCTGCCGCTCACTCCTATCAACATGGTGCTTAAATGAGCAAACTTCGACACTCCAAAACAGGTTCTAAATATGAGGGCAGATCAGAAAATAAGTTGCACTTCCCAGTTATGGCCATTTATTACACCACCTATGCAACAGCAACACAACTATAATGGCATACACTATAATGTCACTTTTTCACATAGTTTCCAAGAGACTCCAAACATTTCTCCGAATGCACAACCAACTTATCGATGCCGGATGCATAGAAATTTCCTCCAGCGTTCTGCAACCACTCGGAGACAGCGGCCTTTATCTCCTCATCGGTCTGGAAACGTCGACCATCGAGCTCCATTTTGAGCTTACCGAACAGAGGAAAGTCATATGGCGCTAGGTCAGGACTGTAGGGTGGATGTTGCCAGACCTCCCACTTGAAATTCTACAGCAGTTCTCTCGTTTGGCGGGCCTTGTGAGGTGTTGCATTATCGTGCAACAAAATCACATTGGCTCTCAATTTCCCCCAGCGCTTCTCTTTAATCACTTTATGCAATTGGTGCAATGTTTGACATTATGACGCTGCGTTGATCGTCATTCCTTTCGGCATGAATTCCACGTGCAGCAAACCCTCCATGTCAAAGAACACTGTCGCCATAACCTTACCCTCTGAAGGTTGAACCTTGGCCTCCTTTCGTTGTGGTAATGAGGGGTGCACCCATTCCATTGATGTTTGCTTCGTTTCGGAGGTGAAGTGGTGGACCCACGTTTCGTCGCCTGTGATGATTCGCCGCAGAACCCGTTTCCGTCTGCGGCATAGCGTTGCAAAAATGCCAGGGAGGATTGGAAACATTGTCCCTTGTGCTCATCGGTGAGAAGACGTTGGACCCATCTTTGACACAGCTTATGATATCAAAGGTCCTCGTGAACAATGACGAACACACTGTCATACGACACGTTTAGCTGCGTCGCGATTTCTCTCAGTTTAGTGCGCCGGTTCTGTCTAATAATCGCATTCACAGTGTTGACTTTTGCACGGGTCCTGGACGTTGCGGGCCTGCATTCGCGATGGTTGTCCGTGATATCCGTGCGTCCGGCTTTGAATTGCTGACACCACTTTAAGATACCTTGCCGGGAAATGGCCCGCTCCCCATACACAGCACTAATTTCACAATGAGTGTCCGTGCAATCCTTCCTTTTAGCCCACAGGAATCGGACTGTCGCACGCACCTCATATTTGGAGTGAACGTCCAGTTGACACACCATTGCATTTGGCCGCTATTCATACAATACTAGACAAGACACCACAGTGACCTGCCTAACAGACGTGTGGGCAGTGTCTGTCCCTTTATCCGCTGTGCCCACATTTGCGACACACAGCGCGCTGCTGCGGCATGTTAGTGCAACTAACCTTTTGATCCACCTACCTATATGAATGGGCATCTAATTAAGATATGGCTGAATACAGCATTCCAACTGAAGTCGTCGTATGAAATCTCAATCAGATTGGAGACTTACAGATGGAAGGATTCCCTTGTTTCTAAGTAAGTCAATGTTTTACGTCAATGTTATTTGTAAAAAGAAAAAAATTAGTAGATCTACGTAGCACCTATAACACTACAAGTACCAGTTTTTAAATTGCAATATTAATGATCAACATTGTATTAATTTATGGTTAAACCTGGCAGTCATCAGCAATCTTAACATTTTTTAACCCAGGAAAGGTTGCATTGCAGTCTTTTAGACTAGGTTCATAATATTCACACCACCATGTTTTTGACCAGACCAGAATCAAACCCAGGGTCATCCAAACGGAAGGCCACTATGCTGACAATTCAACCAAAGAGACAGACAGCAAATAAGCTTCAATGGAGTTTTTAAAAGAAGGAAAGATAATATGAAGATAAAAGATTAAATTCAAGAGGAAAAACATATTTGTTTATGAGAAGAGGAATTAGGGACTGGAATGATTTACCAAGGGAGATGTTTGATAAATTTCCAACTTCTTTAACATAATTTAAAATAAGACTAGGCAAACAGTTGATAGGGAATCTTTAATCTGGGCAGTAGCCCTAAATGTAGATCAGTGGTAAGTGATGGTAACCTGACCGATATCCTACTCTTCTTACCAAGGTACCTCACACACACCAAAGAATATCTCAGTCCAGCCCACCCATACCTACATACAATCGAAACCGGTTATAATGACTCCGAAGAGACTGCCAACTAATGGTCGATATAGGTAACTGTCACACAAACCAGTCTTTTTTTGTTTGTTGTTAAAAGTCATATCTTTAAGTTTTATGCTGCACACTTACATAGTTTAAACTTCAAAAATATAAGTGAAATAAGTGCTGTTTTTGTAGAGTAGGACTGAGGAGGAATTTTTCTTCTAATGTTTACACAGTACATACAGCAATAGTATGTCAGCAAAATTTAAAATAATAAATGACAAAAGAAGTAGCAACAATGTAAATTGATCAGCAATATTGCACACCGTCTTAGCTAATAAAAGAGATGTTCTCTTTCTGTCCTTCCAAATAGTAGACATTGTTGATTATGATACACCCAATTCCTTTGTGATGCTGACATTTGTTTCCCCATTTTCTAATCACCATATTATTTGTGACTTTCCTTCAATATTTAACACTTTCTTTTGCAGCATCTTCACAGTGATGCTTGCATTGACCATTTAACATAAGACTGATTTGTTATCTACAACCTACTGAAAGAAACAGTTTAAATAAGCATTATATTGTCGTCAGCAATCCCCAATTATGTAACAAACATCAACATTGGACACTATACCAGGTGTATGCATACGTTCTTGCTGGTGTTTGTGGTTAAAAAAACACGTAATTTTCAAGGGGAAATCATTCTTTGTTTATTCAAATTATTGGCCATTGGCTTCTACACACTTCGCCCATCTTTCTGGTAAGTTATGAATACCATTCAACGAAAGTTCCTTGTTTTTTGCTGCAAAACATTCATCAAGCCATTTTCCAACTTCCTCAAAATTGCTGAAGTGCTGCTCTGCGAGCGCGTGCCCCACTGATGCGAAGAGGTGATAGATGGTGGCAGGTCGGGGTAGTACGGCGGGTGGGGAAGGATGTCCCATCCAAGCGATTTCAAGGAGTCTTTCCCTGGTTTTGCTGTGTGAGTCAGCACATTGTGTGTAACAAAATCACTTTGCCATGTCTTCTGGCCTATTCCGGTTGTCTTTCGATCAATGCGTGATTTAAATTAATTATTTTGTTGGCGATAGCATTGTGTATTAATGGTTTTGCCAGGCTTCAAGAGTTCATAATACACAATACCGCTCTGGTCCCACCAGACACAAAGCATGGTCTTCTTGCCGAAGTGATTTGTCCTTGGTGTTGAAGGACCGGATTCGCCAGGTGACAACCATGATTTTCTCCGCTTCGGGTTTTCAAAATAAATCCATTTGTCGTCACCCATCACAATTCGGTACAGAATTGATTTTCTTTTGTAGCACTGAAGCAGCACTTCACAAGCGACTTTGCGATTTTCCATTTACCCTCCATTCAAATCGTGTGGGACCCATTTACGGAGTTTACTGATTTTCCCCATTGCTTGTAAACGTCTGCCGATTGTTTCTTGGGACTCATTTAATGCTTGTGCCAATTGCTCTTGAGTTTGAGTTGGGTCATCATCCAGCACACCTACAATTGCTTGTCTTCGCACTTTTGTGGTCTACCAGAGCACGCATTGTCTTTCACATTGAAATCACCACGTTTGAATTGTCAAAACCATGTCTGACATGTTCTAATCTATGGTGCGTGTTCACCATATGTTTCTACCAGCAAACGATGACTTTCAACATCCTTTTTCTTTTGATTAAATAAGAAAAGCAATGCGTGCCGCAAATGTTCTTTTTCAGGCACAAACGTAGACATGATCACTGAATGATACAACGCAGACGCTAGTGTTTGACGGACTCAACTTGTGTGTGTTAGTAGGTTAATGTCAGACAAACAAACTGAGGTTTGTGTCAAATTCATACGCTATGTAGTGTTTGCTGGTGCCATCTCTTAGTGAAACTGGAAAAGACTTATGCATACACCTGGTAGTAGATACATTTCTCTAAAAATGTGATAAAACACGCAGTTTTATATGATATGTCATAATAAGCGATGTCGTACTAAGCGATATTTTAAATAAACTGTTTATATATGATTCAGACAGGACCATTAGATTTTGCCGTTATATCCAATGCATCGTTGAAAGCAATGTTGCAATAAACAGTTGTGACTGTACATATATCTTCACTATAGACTGTTATGCCTCTCAAGCATTCAGTCTGCAAGCCTCACGCTTCCACAATACTCAAAGATTTGAAACAAACTCTGTGACCTAGTTTAGTTCCACACCTCTTATCATTAAAAGCTTAGTCTAACCATTGTCGCCTTGATCTCCCTCTACTTCTCTTCCCGTCCATTGCTGAATCCAACATTCTTCTAGCTAACCTGTTCTCATCCATTCACCTAAATTAGCCTTATCCTTTCGAGTAGTTTGACTCATAGTTCTAATGAATCTCATTTTTACACATGTATTTAATAGAATTTGTTGGGTTAACAAAGGTGTCAACTAGAGATTTTTTACATGCTAACATCCTACAACATGGAGCGCCAAATAGATCTCCTTCTGCCCTTGAAAAAATGTTGGGTTTGAACTGACAATCTAGAAACCTGGAGCCCAACACTACAACTGATCCACAGAGGGGTGCACAGGCATGCAGATTTTTATTTATAGAATTAAAGAGATAATTCTGATACATATATTTCATGCATGATATTTAACTCTGGATTATTTTTCTTGCTAGGTCAAGCAAAACAGTATTGCTGCAACATTCAAACTTGAACATGAACAGCACAGCATTATTAAAGAAAATGCTCAAAACTGCTCAAACTTCATGTTATTTTAATTATTTGATATTAAATATTAACTTGATAAATTAAGTGTTTGACATCATTTATCACGAGGTTACTTCCATGTTTTTGATAGTCGCCACATAATCCTATCCTGTCCACCTCAATTTTTGGCTGGTATATATAAAGAAAAAAGGGGTAAATTATGCAAGTAAATACAGTATGTTTAATTTCTGTATTAAGATCCACTTTGAGTGTGTGTTTGTGATGATACTGTTTCTCTTGTTCCAGTCGCTGACTGACCTGCTTCTCAAAGGCGTACAATTTCCTCATTATTGTGCTGATGCTATGGTATCGTGCAAGTCTCCATGCTAAATATTCTGTATATTATGTTATGTTTTTAGGTAGGAATGTGTTGTACAGACAGTGATTGATAAGTAAAGAGAAAATGGAATGTGTCCAAAACTCCAGAAGTTACTTTCTTTTTAAGTCTTTTCAATCTATCCCTAAATCAAAGTAACAGAACATGTCTTTTCACCAGTAACCAGTATTCTGTTGTTATAAATTTATCTGTTTAATGGTCTTTCATAACTACTAACAGATATGTTCACTTTTAGCAGAATGGTTATAATCAAATTTCAGATCTTTGTTCAGTGGTTTTCATCAGACTAATTAGCTTACCAAGCAAGTAGCTGTGCAGTTTGGGTCATGTAGCTACTATCAGCTTGCATTCAGGAGTAGTGGGTTTGAACCCCCTTGTCAGCAGCCCTGAAGATGGTTTTCCGTGTTTTCCCATTTTCACACCAGCCAAATGCTGGAGCTGTAACTTAATTAAGGCCACGGCTGCTTCCTTCCCACTCCTAGCTCTTTCCTATCCCATCTTATCTATGTCGGTGCGATGTAAAGAAGATTGTTAAAAATAAAATAAAAACTATTTAGTTTATGAATCAGTGACCAATTTGGTATAAGATTATTAGTAATTTCAACCAATCACAGCTGCTTATTGCCAAAATTTTGTTGTTTTTGTTTTATCACTTTAATTTTATCGCACCTATGTGCACTTGTTTTTATTTGAAGTCATCAGAATAGCGCACTGAAACATATTTATAATTGTCCCCAGTGAGGTAACAGAGTACAGCGTTTACAGGGCATAATTGATATGCGACACATCAACAGGCTGAGGACAGAAGAGTTTAAATGAAAAAAATAGCATATTTCCATACCGTAAGTTTTGTTCTCTGATTTGATGAATAAAAGTCTTCTGACATTCTGCTAATGAAACGGTGCCACCCCTGTGGTTGAGGGTGGTAGAATAACACCCACGGTATTCCCTGCCTGTCATAAGAGGTGATTAAAAGGGGCCCCAGCCAGACCATGACAATAATTTGTCATAGTGGAAGCAATATCTATTCAGTTTCAATTCCATTTTTACCTGTTAAGTTCTTCCATCTGTTGAAACTAATTTACAACTATTTGCTTTACGTCACACCGGCACAGAGAGGTCTTATGTTGACAATGGAATAGGAAAGGCCTAGGAATGGAAAGGAATCAGCCGTGGCCTTAATTATGGTACAGCCCCGGCATTTGCCTGGTGTGAAAATGGAAAACCATGGAAAGCCTTCTTCAGGGCTGCCGACAATGGGGCTCGAACCCACTATCTCCTGGATGCAAGCTCACAGCTGCGCACCTCTAACCGTACGGCCAACCGGTCCGGTGAAACTAATTTATAAATAAATAACATTTAGAAAATACTTGTAAAAGAAAATATATATAATAACAGAGTTTACCTGAAATAGAAATAACTTAATTAAAATAGAATTAATTAAATTATTTATTTTTCAGCAATAATAATGGTGTGTGGCCTTCAATATATATATTAGAACCACTGTTATCCAGAACACTTTTAACCAAAATATCGTTTAACCGAAACTATCAAAATTTTTTTTGGTATAAACGAGTTAAAGGAACATTATTTGTTATATTATGTTACGACAAAGGAGATGAGTAGTGAAATGTGTGGACTCTGATCTTGATGGCCTCTTTCCCTTCTCTATTGTGAATACAGTTTGTTCTATCTCTTTCATTAGTTCCATTGTTCACTAAGCTATGTTAAATCATGACAAAGGGGACGAGTAATGGAATGCATGGACTCCAACTATGACTGCCTCCTTCCCTTCTCCGTTGCCAACTCGTTTGTGATTTGATGAATCAAAGCCTTCTGACATTCTGCTAATGAAACGGTGCCACACCTGTGGTTGAAGGTGGTAGAATAACACCCACGGTATACCCTGCCTGTTGTAAGAGGCAACTAAAAGGGGCCCCAGGGGCTCTTAACTTGGGAGCATGGGTTGGTGACCACAGGGCCCTGAGCTGAGTCCTGGTATTGCTTCCCCTTACTTGTGCCAGGCTTCTCACTTTCATCTATCTTATCCAACCACCCTTTGTCAACTAGTTTTCTTTTCCGACCCCGACGGTATTAGGTTTTGAGACCTAGGGAGCCTTTCATTTTCACGTCTACCTAGTTCTACTTTCTCTTAAAACAATAATCACCACCACCAGTGAAACGGTGCTGTGACATCACAACTAAAGAAACTATGTGAAAAAACAAGAGAAAGTATAAGACTTAAAAAAAGTACAATATGTACAGTATGAGTACACTATGGGTCATGGTTTGTTCTAAACATGTACAATAGTTTTGGTTTATTAAAATATTTTGTTAGCATGTTATATGTATTGTCTTCAACTACTTTAATATAAAAGATCAAAAATGTTTCTTAACTATAAAAAATATATTTTAATTATTGAACATTTTCACTATCCAAAACCTTTCTCCTCTTTCTGCCGGTTAACAGAGGTTCTACTGTACTTTCTTTTTCAGGTATTTTCTAAATGTTATTTATTCATAAATGAATGTTGCCAGTCCAAAGAACCTTACAGTTATTATCATTCGCTTAGTCTGTAATAATACAACAAGAGTTCTAGATTCTCTCAAGATAAATTCTGGAACTCTCATTATCAATTTAAGACTGTACATTTACATAAATGGTGACTGTTAGATGAGGCCTGTCTCTTGTGACAGACTGTACACAATTTGAAGATGATATGTGGAATATATAAGACAGCTAAGGCACTGGAAGTATAATTAGTTCTATCCATCTCCATTGTTGGATGCGCTTGTGAATGGTCAGCTGCTGAGTGTGCTCTTGCATTGTAGTGATACAGTAGTTGAAATGGCTTTTAATGCCGGGAGTGTCCGAGGACAAGTTCAGCTAGACAGAAGCAGGTCTCTTGATTTGGCACCCGTAGGCGACCTGTGCGTCGTGCTGAGGATGAAGAGATGATGAAGACGACACATGCACCCAGCCCCTGTGCCAGCGAAATTAACCAATTATGGTTAAAATTCCAGACCCTGCCAGAATCGAACCCGGGACACCTGTGACCAAAGGCCACTCCGCTAACCATTTAGCCATGTTGCCAGATTCAGAATTATTTGATAAGATAATCAGCTATGTGGGAAATGGTATGGAAAGGGATGTGATTTTAGTGGGAGATCTCAATTTACCAAATGCCAATTGGGAAGGTACTGCAAACGACCGGAAGCATGACCAACAAATGGCAAATAAGTTAATATGGGAAGGACAGCTGACTCATAAAGTGATGGAACCAAGTAGAGGGAAGAATATTCTGGATGTGGTGCTGGTAAAACCATATGAGCTGTATAGAGAAACTGAAGTAATAGATGGTATTAAAGATCACGAAGCTGTTTTTGTCGTAGTTAAAAATAAGTGTAATAGAAAGGAAGGTCTTAAAAGTAGGACTAGTAGGCAATATCATATGGCTGATAAAACAGGCAAAAGGGAGTTTAAAAAAAAATTAACTATGATCGGTGGAAAATAGTAAATAAAAATGTAAACAGACTCTGGGATGGGTTTAAAGCAATTGTTGAGGAATGTGAAAAACAGGTTTGTACCTTTAAAGGTGGTAAGGAATGGTAAAGATCACTATATTATAACAGAGAAGTAAAGAGACTAAGGAGATGCAGATTGGAAAGAAATAGAGTTAGAAATGGCTGTGAAAGTGAGGAGAAATTGAGGAAACTTACTAGGAAATTGAATCTAGCAAAGAAGTCAGCTAAGGATAACATGATGGCAAGCATAATTGGCAGTCATACAAATTTTAGTGAAAAATGAAAGGGTATGTACAGGTACTTTAAGGCAGAAACAGGTTCCAAGAAGGACATTCCAGGAATCATTAATGAACAAGGGGAGTGTGTATGCAAGGAACTTCAAAAGACAGAAGTATTCAGTCAGCAGTATGTAAAGACTGTTGATTACAAGGATAATGTCCAGTAAGAGAAGGTAACTAATACTAAAGAAATATTAAAATTTACCTATGATAAGAACGACATTTACAATAAGATACAAAAAACTGAAAACTAGATAAGCAGCTGGAATTGATAAGATTTCAGCAGATATACTAAAGACAATTAGTTGGGATATACCACCATATCTGAAGTACTTATTTGATTATTGTTTGCATGAAGGAGCTATACCAAATGAATGGAGAGTTGCTACAGTAGCTCCTGTGTATAAAGGAAAGGGTGATAGACAAAGCTGAAAATTACAGGCCAGTAACTTTGACATGCATTACATGTAAGCTTTGGGAAGGCATTCTTTCTGATTATATTAGACATGTTTGTGAAATTAATAACTGGTTTGATATAAGGTAGTTTGGGTTTAGGAAAGGATATTCCACTGAAACTCAACTTGTAGGATTCCAGCAAGATATAGTAGATATCTTGGATTCAGGAGGTCAAATGAAGTGCAATAGGACTTGATAAAAGAGTGACTGAATGGGTGGCTATATTTCTAGAAAACAGATCCCAGAGAATTAGAGTCGGCAAAGCTTTATCTGACCCTGTAATAATTAAGACAGTATGAAGGCAGTATTATTGGACCTTTATGTTTTCTTATATACACTGACTGACAGAGCAAATGCAACACCAAGAAGGAGTGGTTCGAAAGGGATGAAAGTTGGGGAAAAAACAGAGACGGCACGGACGAATAATTGATGTTTATTTCAAAGCGATATGCAGGTTACACAATGCGCACGGCATCGACTCAGTAGGATGTAGGACCACCGCGAGCGGCGATGCACGCAGAAACACGTCGAGGTACAGAGTCAATAAGAGTGCGGATGGTGTCCTGAGGGATGGTTCTCCATTCTCTGTCAACCATTTGCCACAGTTGGTCGTCCGTACGAGGCTGGGGCAGAGTTTGCAAACGGCGTCCAATGAGATCCCACACGTGTTCGATTGGTGAGAGATGCGGAGAGTACGCTGGCCACGGAAGCATCTGTACACCTCGTAGAGCCTGTTGGGAGATGCGAGCAGTGTGTGGGCGGGCATTATCCTGCTGAAACAGAGCATTGGGCAGCCCCTGAAGGTACGGGAGTGCCACCGGCCGCAGCACATGCTGCACGTAGCGGTGGGTATTTAACGTGCCTTGAATACGCACTAGAGGTGACGTGGAATCATACGCAATAGCGCCCCAAACCATGATGCCGCCTTGTCTAGCGGTAGGGCGCTCCACAGTTACTGCCGGATTTGACCTTTCTCCACGCCGACGCCACACTGCGGTGACTATCACTGAGAGAACAGAAGCGTGACTCATCGGAGAACACGACGTTCCACCATTCCCTCATCCAAGTCGCTCTAGCCCGGCACCATGCCAGGCGTGCACGTCTATGCTGTGGAGTCAATGGTAGTCTTCTGAGCGGACGCCGGGAGTGCAGTCCTCCTTCAACCAATCGACGGGAAATTGTTCTGGTCGATATTGGAACAGCCAGGGTGTCTTGCACATGCTGAAGAATGGCGGTTGACGTGGCGTGCGGGGCTGCCACCGCTTGGCGGCGGATGCGCCGATCCTCGCGTGCTGACGTCACTCGGGCTGCGCCTGGACTCCTCGCACGTGCCACATGTTCCTGCGCCAGCCATCTTCGCCACAGGCGCTGCACCGTGGACACATCCCTATGGGTATCGGCTGCGATTTGACGAAGCGACCAACCTGCCCTTCTCAGCTCGATCACCATACCCCTCGTAAAGTCGTCTGTCTGCTGGAAATGCCTCCGTTGACGGCGGCCTGGCATTCTTAGCTATACACGTGTCCTGTGGCACACGACAACACGTTCTACAATGACTGTCGGCTGAGAAATCACGGTACGAAGTGGGCCATTCGCCAACGCCGTGTCCCATTTATCGTTCGCTACGTGCGCAGCACAGCGGCGCATTTCACATCATGAGCATACCTCAGTGACGTCAGTCTACCCTGCAATTGGCATAAAGTTCTGACCACTCCTTCTTGGTGTTGCATTTGCTCTGTCAGTCAGTGTACATAAATGATATGAGTAAAGGGGTGGAATCAGAGATAGGGCTTTTGCGGATGATGTTATTCTGTATAGAATAATAAATAAGTTACAAGACTGTTAGCAACTGCGAAATGACCTCGATAATGTTGTGAGATGGACAGTATGAAATGGCATGATGATAAACGGTGTTAAAAGTCAGGTTGTGAGTTTCACAAATAGGAAAAGTCCTCTCAGTTTTAATTACTGCATTGATGGGGTGAAAGTTCCTTACGGGAATCATTGTAAGTACCTATGTGTTAATATATGAAAAGATCTTAATTGGGGTAATCACATAAATGGGATTGTAAATAAAGGGTACAGATCTCTCCACATTGTTATGAGCGTGTTTAAGGGTTGTTGTAAGGATGTAAAGGAGAGGGCATATAAGTCTCTGGTACGGTTCCAGTGTATGGGACTCTCACCAGGATTACACAAGAACCTTGTTTATCTGGTCCTCATTAATCTGGATCTTCAGTTATCCGGATTGAAAGTAATAAAGATTTATTTTTACTTGTACAGTATTTCTTTTATGGCATCCACTCTTCTTGAATGTCTTTTCCGCCAAGGATAGTTAAGGACAGGGATTGGAAGTAATTCGGCCATGGTCTATCAAAGGTACCGTCCCAGCGTTCACCTGAAATTGAGAATGGGAAACTGTGGATAACCATTCCCAGTAAGGCCAAGGTGGTATTCGAACCCACATTTTTCTGAATGCAATGCAATATTAATTCACTGATGATGAATTTGAAAATGAAACCGGTGCTCCATCAGAAGAAATAATGACTCATGGAGAGGCAACAATGCAGCTGGACAAACTGATGGTCTATTTAGAATCCTTGACTGAAACCACACCGGCAGAACTGTAGTTAGTAAAATGTCCTTGTGATTGTGCTGCACGCAAGCGCTATACAAATGTAAAACAGAAAAAACTCACACATTATTTTAGTGCGTAACACAGAGACATAAATGTAAGAAAAGTGTTCTTATATTTTTTGTACAATTGAAAAAAGGTATTACTGTACAACTTGTTAATAGATTATATAACATGTACTGTATTTGTTTTTTAGTTTTTTGTATTATCCGTATTTTCAATAATCCAGATCAGTTCCGGTCCCACTTAATCCAGATAAACGAGGTTCTTGTGTACTTGATTCGAAAACTGGAAAATATCCAAAGAAAAGCATCTCAATTTGATCTGGGTGATTTCCGACACAAGAGTAGCATTACTAAAATATTGCAAAGTTTGGGCTGGGAAGACTTGGGAGAAAAGAGACGAGCTGTTCTACTATGTTCTGAGCTGTCAGTGGAGAGGTGGCGTGGAATGACATTAGTAGACGAATAAGTTTGAGTGGTGTCTTTAAAAGTAGGAAAGATCACAATATGAAGATAAAAGATGGAATTCAAGAGGACAAATTGGGGCAAGTATTCGTTTATAGGAAGGGGAGTTAGGGATTGGAATAACTTACCAACAGTGATGTTCAATAAATTCCCAATTTCTTTGCAAAGAAAAGGCTACGAAAACAACAGATAGGGAATCAGCCACCTGGGTGACTGCCCTAAATGCAGATCAGTAGTGATTAATTGATTGATTGATTGATTGATTGATTGATTGATTGATTGATTGATTGATTGATTGATTGATTGATTGATTGATATCTACTGATGCATTTGGCTCTTCCTCAGTAAGATAATAATGGTGATATAATTTCTCAGTTGCCGTGCAATCGCAACCATCCCTGAATAACACCCACACCCTATATTTTAAAGGACAAGACTTTTTTTTAAGTTTCACTCAAATTTATTTACAATATTTGTTACAGAACAAGAATGTCATTTCACTACATAAGTGTTTCACAAATTTAAAATAGTTTCAGACAGTTTCTAAGTGTCCTTGAAATAATACCCAATAAATTATTTAAAACACACAGAGAAAAAGTTATCAATCACAGAACAATAGTCAACACTTCAGTCATCATCATAAGTACCAACTTTGGAGATTTCACTAACACTTTCCAAATCAATGTCATCTTCACTGCCATTAGAAATACTGCACTTCTGGAAAATTTTCCAGAGGAGGTCACCAGATATACAATCCCATGCCGTCTTTACCCACGAACAAAGCAATTGAACTTCCAGGTCTTAATACGACCAGTTGGCATCAGTGCTTGATTGTCAGCCGTCACCCACTCGGTATACAGCTGTTTCAAGGCTGCTTTGAATGAATGGTTTAGACAGACATCCAACGGCTGTAACACAGACGTCAATCTGCCTGGAATGACTGCTAGATCGGTTTTTGTGTCCTTGGTTTGTTTCTTGACAGCTTCTGTTATGTGGCCGCGGTAGCTGTCCATAACAAGCAAGCTTTTCCGTCCAAGCAATGCAGTAGGGCAATGTTGCCAAACACATTTCATCCAGTCTTCCACTAGTAGACCGTCCATCCAACCGGAGGCCTGACTTCTGACGAGAACACCAGCAGGTAGATTTTCTTTTGGAAGCATTTTTCTCTTCAAGACAATGTACGGTGGAAGTTTAGTTCCATCAGCAAGTATACATAACATTATTTATTTATTTAGCGTATGATGAATACAATATTATTTACAATATATACAAACTACCATCTCAAGCTCATAACTAAAGTTCCATGTCAAAATTTAATAGCCAGAGAAGAGCTTCGTTTGAGACACAGTTTAAGTCCTCAATAGAGCCTCTGTAACTTCGCAAAGGACACTCAAATGCAAGGTGTTCCACTGTCTGTTCCCCTTGTCCGCAGTCACATTGCGGTGATGTCTTCCATCCCCATTTGAAGAGAGTGGCTCCACATCTACCTTGGCCGGTCCTAATTCGATTTAGCATCCTCCACTGCCGTCTGGGAAGAGAAAAACCATCTGGGCACTTGCATGGGTTCTCAATGATGTGGTGATGTGGTAATGCGGATTGCTGTTGCCATTGTTCTTTCCAGGCGTCCGATACATTAAAGGAGGTGTCCTGTAAATTCATTGCAGTACGCCAAGAAGGGTGTCTGGATTTCAGTCGTTTAGCTGGGGAAGCTGCTATGTCAGAATGAATAGGGAGGTGAGGATTGTTTTCAATTTTCTTCCACAAGTTAAGCAGTGACTGTGATCTTCTTAGGGATGGAGGTGGTATGTGGCTTAGGGTGGGAAGCCAGTGTGTGTTAGTTGGTCGGATGCATCCTGTAATGATACGCATTGCTTGGTTCAGCTGGGTGTCTACTAATCCAGTGTGAGCATTGTTAAGCCAGGTAGAGCAGCAATATTCAGCGACGGAATAAGAGAGTGCAAGAGCAGTGGATCTCAGGACTTGAGCATTAGCACCCCAGGATGTACCTGCCAGCTTTTGGAGGATGTTATTTCTGGTCTTGATCTTGGCTGACACATTATAGAGGTGATTCTTGTAGGTCAAGGACCTGTCCAGGGTGACTCCCAGGTATTTTGGGTTACTACAATACTGTAGATTCTCTCCTTTGAATGGTATGGTTGGTTTGTACCCAGCACTTCTATTCCGCAAATGGAAGGTAGACACAACAGTTTTCTTGGGGTTTGGTCTAAGGTTGTTGTGATAAAAGTAACTGTCTAGAGTCTTTAAGTCTGATGTAAGTGTCGACTCAGACTCATCGAAGCGTTGATGTTGGGCAACCAATGCGATGTCATCTGCGTAGATGAATTTTCTGGATTTAGTTACAGGAAGGTCATGTGTGTACAGGTTGAATAGAAGAGGGGCCAATACAGAGCCCTGAGGGAGTCCGCCATTTATCTTATGTACTTTACTTCTGGAGTCTTCGGAAAAAATCTGGAAGTACCTATTACTCAGCATGTTACTGAGTAATGTGGAGAGTTTCAGACAAGGGATGATGCTGATAAATTTGAGGAGCTTATCTTGCCACACGGTGTCATATGCAGCTGTCAGATCTAAGAAGACGGCCGTGCTTACCATTTTGTTCTCAAATCCATTTTCAATATGGGTAACTAGTGTTAAAACCTGTTCTTCACATCCTCGTCCAGGTCTAAATCCAGCTTGCTCGACTGGAATATGCTGGTTTATTGTCGCAAAAATCCTGTTATATATCAGCCTTTCCATAAGCTTCATTGTAACACTGAGTAGTGCTATTGGCCGGTAACTCTCAACTTTTGTTGGGTCCTTCGATGTTTTCAATACAGCTATTATTTTTGTTTTCTTGAAGACTGAAGGTAGGTTACCTGTCTCTAGTATGTTTGTGAAGAAGTTAGTAAGCCATTTAGCAGCAGCTGGTCCAAGATGAAGAAGGAACTCTGGATATATACCATCAGCGCCTGCCGCTTTGCCAGGTTTTAGACTTTCTAAGGCCTGCTTAGTTTCTTGTAGTTGAAATGGGGCAGAGAATTCAGAGGATCGTTGAGCCGAACGTTTCTTTTCCTTCAGGAGGTGCTTTACGTGCCTTCTATGATGCTTTTCAACTGAGACCTTTGAGGTACAGATCATATGCTTGGTCATGTCGTCTAGACTGATGCTTGTTTTCGGTCTAATTTTGCTATTTGGTGTGTCCAATTTCCTGATCAGGCTCCAAGCTTCTCTGCTGGAGTGAGTGAAGTCTAGGGACTCTACTGTTTCTTGCCAAATTCTCTTCCTATTTTCATCTAGGGATTGTAACAGTTCCGAAGCTGTATCTGGGTCACCATTGGCCTCAAATTCTTTGAAGAGCCTTTCACTCTCCTCGTTCCAGCCGGGGATGTATTGTTTACGATATCCTCTTGGGATACATCGTTTTGCTGCACTTTTAACCACACCGATGAATCTGCTGTAGTTACTATGGATAGGTCTTATCCATCGCAGGTTGGAGTCAATCTGTTTAGTCAATCTGTTGCTCATGTCCGTAGGTTTAACCTTAAATTACCCTACACATGTCCCCCGGGTGGTGCTAAGTGAGCAACATCAGAATAAGATGAGACCGAACTGTCGTATACGACCTCCCGGTCAAGGAAAAGGGAGAAGAATCATACATAACATTACTGTACACCTTTGTTTTTCATTACCACCCATTCTGATGGTATCACTTTTTGACCCCTTAACACTCACGGTGCTGTCCAATGGCATTTCAAAATAGACGGCTGTCTGATCTGTATTTCCGATTTGGGAAAGCAGAAAAGAATTTTTCTTTTGCAACTGAATTATATGGCACTGAAAGGAACAGGCAGTAGGAACCTGCTGTGAAATTGTGGTATGACTCCTAATGCTCAGTCCATTCCTCTTATAGAAATTTCTGATTCGCCTTTGGGTTGCTTTAAACTCTGGCGTACTGAGCTCGATAGCTGCAGTCGTTAAAGTGCGGCCAGTATCCAGTATTCGGGAGATAGTGGGTTCGAGCCCCACTGTAGACAGCCCTGAAGAAGGTTTTCCGTGGTTTCCCATTTCCACACCAGGCAAATGCTAGGGTTGTACCTAAAATATGGCCACGGCCTCTAATGCTTTTAATTGGCACATTTCGGTAGACACGCCATATCCCAATGCCCGCCTTTCTGTTACGAATTTGTACAGAATCCTTTCATTTACAGGAAACTGTGCACTCTGCCCGCAGAAAGCTGTACGATTACTACTACTGTTCAGAAGAAAATCTTTTTTTCTTTTTCCAATCTTGAATACAAGACTCATCTATATCGTATTTCCTACTGGCGGCATGATTTTCCGATAATATCAGCTTCCTTTATAACTTTCGGTTTTTCACTTACAATAAAAGACCGCAAATGCTTTGTTAAATTCACGTTTACACATGGCACTCTAAGAATGTGAGACTGTAGACTGACTGCCGCCGAGCGCTTATGATTTTAAAAAAAAAAAGTGAAGGTGTGTTTGGGGTTGGGGGAGTGCGCACTGAGAAGCTCGGTTACCAAGTATGGCAACCACGAGTATGCTGATGTTTGATTTCAGGGTTGTTCCGTACTTAGAAATCATTTTACTGAGCTTATAAACTACAGCCGACTTTTAGGAAAGTTTTACACATTTATAATATAGAAAAATACTCCATTATCACATGGAATACATAAGAGGAAACTATACAGTACACACATGTTCACTTGTTTTCAGAGAAACGCTGTCGGAAGACGTGGTTGAATCCAGTGTCAACCCGTAAAACTAAAATACACTAAGAAATGTAACATTCCCTAAGGCGCATGAAGTATCATGCTGAGAAATTAAAGGCTTGAATAAGACCCGCACCCAATTTTTAGAAGTGATATTTTCAAAAAAAATATGCGGGTGGTATTTGGGATTGTAAATAGGTAACGGATTATAAATCTGAGCTTACATCTGTTAGGATCCATCTAACCACTCATCTTCATTTAATATTGGATTTATAACTTTTTTGACTAATTTTTGGTGTGTAGATATCTAGAGCTTTCCGTTCTAACACATACACAGTACTGCTAAGCTCTGGAAATTAAGAAGATTGTACCTTCCTTCCCACAGCCATGAATCACTAAGTAAATTATTGTTCTGTTTGTTGGGATTAGTCAAATCTTGTTGCACAGATAAAAACAGAAAGCATGGTTAAGACATAATTCTTTTATTAATATAATACACACAAAAGAATTTGATGACACCAATATGTATATACATTTTGTACTTACTTAAAACAAGGTAATGTTATTTTATTTGGTATACAAATTCGAGCCACTCAAGTGGAGAGGTTATATCACATACATTTACATAGCTTTATACACATAATACATGTCCTTACAATCCAGCCACATGTCGACAGGGCGCCTGCCGAGTAGGCACGCGACAGAGGCCGGATTGGAGCACGCTGCTTCACCTGAGGATAACATTGCTTTCGTAAGCATGTTCCTTCGAGTCCCTATGTCCGGACGTTCTTCTGAATGGATTCCAGGTAAGTTTCTTGTGGGGATGACCTGCCACTGTACCGGCCGGGCTGGGTTGTCCGCTTGACACGCCAGAGCTCGAGCTGCTGGTGGATACGGAGCCTTTTGGTCCACCCTTTGGTTGCTGTAGACATAACAAAACATGGAAGTCAAATATCTATGATTCAATACAGTAGAAATGTAGCAAGATGACAGTGTTCTCACAATAATTGTGGGAAGTAAGAAATAAACATGTGCAATAATGAAGTGTACATAGTGGTCGACTGTAGACCAACCAGGTCTAATGATATGTGTTTCTGTGCCCTGCATTTTGTGTAGTGTGTGCATGATTAACAAGACGAGGAAGGGAGAGGGTGAAAATCAGTGTTGGCGCACAGCCTGAACCTGTCAAATAATACCACGGGATCTGTTCAAGGCTTAACATCCCTATCTGACGGACGAACTGAGATGTTGTCCTCATCGTCATCCTTTTGTCACCCCTTTCTGTTGTTCCCTCTTCCTACATCAAGACTGAAGACCTGTCACAATAGTTATGTTATAGCAATAGCTATGATGCCTGCCCTCCTGAGAAATCTAGGAAATAGAAACAAGCTCAGTGGGAGCTGAGAAGAAAGGGAAGAAGAAGAACTGGGATTAATGAGGAGAAGTGTATGAAGATGTGGAGATGGCCCTTGTCCTTTTGCGTTTTTTGTATTCGTCTCTTTGTCTTCTCTCCTATTGCTCTCTCTTTTGTTGATGACCTGTCATTGTCTGTACCCCATAATATGTTGTGTTCCTATTTTTCTATATATGACTTGACCTGTTCACTGTGTTTATCCTATTTTGAGTTCCAATTTTGTGTGTGTGATTCCTCCCCCAACTAGACTCTCGGGTAGTTGCAGTCTTCATTTATTTGTGCGCACTACTTTTGGTCAAGGAGTTGGCTAATCCTGCCTCAGGGGCGAAGATCATCATGCAAGAATATGCGTTTCCATGTCCTGCATTTTGTGTTGAGTAGTGTGTGATGATGAGGTAGGGCAATGGTGAAACCTGGTGTCGGCACATAGCTTACTCCTCTCTCATAATAACCAAGAGGTCTGTGCAAGGCTTCACATCCCTATCTGACAGATAAATCACCATCAATAGTGTCATGTCCTCACTACTAATTAGCACTGTGAAGAGGTTTGGAAATGCACCCAAGGTATGCTTGTTGTATAAAGGGGCCTAACATCTAGGTCATTGCCCCTAATGGTACGAAATGTAATGACAATTTAAAAGTCCAAGAACATCCACTGACCAGAATTCAAAACGTGATGATGAAGAATGAATGGGTGAATATGAATATAAAACAATCAGTGGATCCGACCCGCAATGCCCCACATTTCCAGAAACTATCGTAAAACAATAGTATTACTGACCAAGGGACTGCTTCTAAAGCACAACCCTGAATCGATGATGCTTGTTATCTAAAGGGGTCCAAAATCCAGATCATCGGCCCCTCATAATGGTACTTATCACTAGTAAAGTAGAACCATGGTATCTGTCATGTTGCGGTACTAATCAAAAGTAGCATAGACTTGCAGTATTCCACACATCATGGTACTACTCACAGGTAATGTAATACGCACGTGTAATGCAGACCCATGGTGTTTGCCACATTGCGGCGACACTTACAGGCAACACAAACTATGGTGTTCCTCACACAGGTGTACTAATCATAGAGACTTGTACTATCCCTTGGTGTTCCTCACATACTGGGTACTAATCATAGGCAACGCAGACCCATGGTGTCGTTCATAAAGTGGTACTAATCACAAACAAGACGAAAATAGCCATCATGATCGCCAACATCCGAAATGGATAGGCACCGAGAGAAGAAGAAGAATCACAGGCAAGGCCCAGACCCGTGGTGTTTCTTACATAATGGTACTAATTACAGGTGACGTAAGACCGTGGTGTTCCACATGTAGTGGTACTAATCACAGGTACTGTAAATCCCATCCCGATTCACACTCTGTTGCTACTAATCACAAACCTATTGTGTACTTAACATAGTGGTACTACTCGCAAGTAAAGGCCACCCTGAGTAGCAGCTGTTAATCCTTGTTCCTATCGGCCAGCATTCTGATAGTGATTTTTTTCTTTCCACTTCTTAACTTGAACTGGGTAAACGCGGTGACAAACCATAAAGACTGGATGCCCTAACGATCACTGACACTGGCGGGCTTAAAAGATCCTATTCATATTCCTACTTTGAATGCAACTCTTGTCTGTTCCTTTCCATTCCTTAAAGACAACTCATTTATCCGCATTTTATCCGTATTTTTGCCCATGATTTTTATAACAAACATCTAGGATATGTTTTTTTGCATGAGGAAAAACCTGTGATGAAAAAATTACATGTATTAAAACACGCTCCAACTCAAATACGAAATAATTGATAGCATCAATAGTAATATAGCAAAACCAGTAGCGACCATAAATTAGGTATTGATGATTTTGCTACAAAAGAATCTACGATTGATCAATCGATGGATCAAAGAAGTGATACAGCACATCGTAACTTAGAAATGGAAGTAAAGTACAGCAATAATAATATTATTAGTAAAACAAAGCATTACTAACATTTTATTTGCTAGTGTTATAGTAAAACTTGCTTCAATGACGCAGATGTCTAGCTCCATGGCTAAATGGTTAGCGTGCTGGCCTTTGATCACAGGGTTCCCAGGTTCAATTCCCGGCAGGGTTGGAAATTTTAATCATCATTGGTTAATTTCGCTGGCACGGGGTCTGGGTGTATGTGTCAACTCATCATTTCATCCTCATCACGATGCGCAGGTCGCCTACAGGCGTCAAATCGAAAGACCTGCATCTGGAGAGCCGAACATGTCCTGGGACACTCCCAGCACTAAAAACCACTCGCCATTTTATTTCAATGAAGCAGTTGCCATGAACAACTTTGCAGCAGGAGGAATATTTGGTGTTTTGGCAGTAAAAATTTATAAGTGGCATTAAATGAAAGACAAGTTAGAGAATGCCAATTCAACACAAAAATCTTTTAGCGGGCCTAAGAGGTAGAACACTAACATAGCGCCTTCCTGCAGCATATGCTGAAAAACGTATTGCAGTTCAGAGCGATGGGCGATATGTGCATGTTTTAGAGCTAAAATCATATTTGTCATCAATGTCCCACTCCAGTCGCCTGGGTGTGATTAACAAGCCTCCTCCACTCCTTTCTGTCCTTCCACCTTTCATGCTCCATTACTTCCGTCATATTATAATATAACAATATTACTTTCAATTCAACCTTCAAATGCACGTTTTTAAATGCAAGATCCATTTAAATTATCTTATTGTAATCCATCATCATGCAATAGAAATGACAAAAGAACACGACTCTTTGATCGGCCATATTGTAATGCTGATCAGACCAGTATGACAGTTGACACAAATGGAGCAGAAAGTATCCTGAAGAAAGCAGCAGCACAACTGAAGACAGGTGGTTGTGGAGTGGCATGCAATAGTATTGGTAAGTGAATAAAGAAAATTTTTAAAGGAGTCTCTTCAAAAGAGGAGATTGTCTCAGATTCAGGATCGACTTATATTTGGGTAAATATAGTACAGTATATAGATGGTAGTGTTTGAGGGTGTGACGTATAACCTTGACTTTTTGTTCATATGTTTGTCTTTTAACTCCTCTGCCTGTTACCCTATGCACCCACACTAATCTGATCTATTTTTGTATTTGTCCTTTCATATATACTGTAGGTATTCCTATTGTCCTTCCTAACTTCTTACTGTCAAATACATTTTAATGCAAAAATGTTCCACAACATATACAAACCTTCAAGTAATTTCGGTCCATGGGTGTGACCAATTTGAGACTGAGCGAGTCCCCAGCCACTTTGATCAGTTTGACAACTTCTTCGTGTGGGGACCACTTGACGTCACGATCACCAATTGCCACAATGAAGTCGCCTTCCTTCATCCCTCCGAACTGAAACATGAAGTACACTTGAAAATTAACTCTGAACAAACATTTGTACGTCCTGTCATATATTAGACCAGTTCTTAGTACCATACAAAAGCAAAAAAATGCTTGTTGAAGCTACTCACATCAGCAAGGCTGCCTTGATCCACTCCTGCTACAATGACCGGTCCATCACCACGCACACTGAAGCCAAACCCCTCGCCATTCACCCTCTGCAGCTGAACAGAACGTGGTGCCGTCCAATGGTGCTTGGCTGAAAAGATAGCCACTGGGCCTAACGACCGAAAGAGGTCCTCCACTCGGTACTGAGAGAAGTCTGGGGGTGTCAGTGACAACTGGAACTTGGTCGAGGCTGGAAATAAAAACAGGGTCATCAATTATTGTGATGATCTATGTTAATGCATGAGAGTGAGTGCCAAATTATTTCTTCTTCCGAGTACCCTCTTTAATGTAGGATGCTAAAGGGTTTATTGTGTCACCTATTCAATACATATAAAATTTAAACATTTAGGAATTTATTATTAATTCCATTTGAAACATGTTTCGCCCTTCATTGAGGGTATCATCAGTCAAATTACCTCCTCAAGGCAAAAATCAGGTACCTGATTAGTAATTAAATTATAAACATTAAGATACAGTACAATGGGAAAAATTAAGCAACCAAGAAAAACTTGTTCACAGGTGATACAGTTAAACAATATAAGTTTATAGACATAGTAGTCGGCACCAATGCGTAAAATCACTGGGTATTTTAGCAGAGTCCAGCAGTGGTGTTCTGAAGAATAATTGACGCACTCATTAGAAAATCATAGAAAATTATAAAGTTTATACAAATATTTACATTGAAATGTTCGTAACATTAATTACTGCCGTTGGTTGAACGTTACAGGTTGACAGGGTAACTATACAGTAAATTTACAATATCCAATTGAACAGTTGAGAAATTACAGCTTATATACATATTTACAAGAGAGCAGCTTGGTGAGAAAGGGTATAAAGATGTCTAGCATCAAGTGCGTCCCGTTGTTTTAGTTGTTGGATGACGACTGCAGCATTAACACATCAGTAATATGCAGAGCGGTCCAACCTTAGTTTATAATCACAGGGGGCAGGGAAAAATATTCCATAGTTTATTTTTTTATTTTTAGAATGAAATGAGGTTCTGTAGGCATAGTCAAACTGAAAGTTGTCTGGTTGAAGTCCCGGGTTCAGTGCGGTGAATTTGGTCGGCATGGACGGAGACTCAGTGGGTGTCACTGAGTACACGGTGCATTTGAATGGCAACAATGATGGCAGTTATTTGTTGATAACTGTATTATTGGGAATATGTTGCGTGTTAGAATCTTTCACTTTTTAGTTTATTTAACTTCAAGTAGCTTTGGATTTTATGTGAAAACATCAGTGTGAGATGCTAGTGAGACTTTAAACTGATATTATTCCGTAAATGAAAATATGAAGGACATCAGGACAAAGTTATTGTTTTTGTGCTGCTGGCCTGGTGAAATTGAATGGAGTTGCTTATGGTATAAATCGCAGTGGAGATATTAGAATGTATTACTACAGAGTCAGAGCATCGTAGCTGAGACAAGGCATCTTCTTTTTCTGTCTGTGGAGAGGAGCCGTAATGACTTACAATGTTCGTGCCGGTGTGCGCTGCATTCTAGCGTGTGTCAAAAGTTGTGTTGTATGAAGTGGAAGTTATCTGGTGTGTCACTGAGAAGCTATTTGTTGGCAAGTGTTGGTTGACTATGAAGGAGGCTCAGTCGGTAATACGCACATGTGTTTGGCATTTGGCGGCACTTGCAACCCTCTTTAATTCCGGGAAATGACGTAAATCACTCCACATTGGTGAAACCCCTTCAACAGGCTATTGGTTATTATCATTAGAGCATGAGGCATGTAATAACAAATTATTGCAACTGAGTATTTTATGTCCACTTTAGCAAATAAAGATTTTAAATGAGGGACATACCTTTTGTTAATTTGAATTAAATAACTACTGCAGATTCATGAAAGGACAAACTTTTAAGCCTCAAAGATCTTTCCCAAACTGCCTGATATCTGGTAAATAACACCCTCACCAATCATCCCTATCAATGTTAGTTGCTGCGATCGATGGTCATGTTGAAAGGTAAACAACTGGTGATGAGTTTGCAGCATGTTATGGCGACAGCATGATACTGCCCAAACAGAAACATAGCCCGAGTGTTTCAAGCAACATACCGTACATCTGATGACACTCTAACTTGTCTTCAGAACTGTATGTAAAGCAAGCAGGTAGACTACCCCACTCTCCCTGCAGGAGATGGTATGACCCCTCTGGCATGACCACAGAAACCAGCAACTGACAATATGTACTTATCTACACACAGTGGACTTCACAGATTCAACACACTTCACTACACAGGACGAACACAACAACTCTTCTTTATGATTTGGTATAAAAAATATTCCCCACAGGCTAACAAGACTCTACAGGGTTTACCCCACTAACAAAACCAATTTGGACTGATAAACAGAACCTAAATTTCAGAAGAGAAAGATCACAAATGAAAGGATTTTTTTTTACCTGTTGCTATCCATATTTATATTCTTGGAATTCTTAAACAGCACAGCAAATAGAATGATACACAATGAAAAAAAAAAAAAAAAAATGAAAAAATCAACTGAATAACTTTTGGAAGAAATTATGAATGTTGATTCAACAGTCTGCTTGTTTAGGTACATGGGCTTGACAATTTTAGCATTGAATTATACAATTTCAACTGGCACACAAAGGGTTAATTATGCATCAGTAAGTAGCTTTCATAATTCATACCACTGTTATGATTTGGGTTTAAAACATTATTCAGTAGGTTGTAATTGACATATTTTAGTACTTATAATTAACAATTAGACGATTAGGGGGCTGAGCATGATTAGGACTGTGGTTCAGCAACTAGCTTTGTACCCAATCTGAGGATCGAAACCCAATAGATTCTGGGATGTATTTCTTCCTTTTTTTTTTTTAACCGTTAAGTCATGTGGTGTCACAGAGGACATTCGGCCTTAACACCTGATCAAAACCTAAAATGAACAGGAGTGGATCCAGAAATAACTGCATAGAACTGAAGGTTCTTTAATTAAATTAACAATTAATTACAAATTTACATCTTTGAGGAGGGTAGAACCAGAATAGGTTGGGAACAGGATGGTAAAGTTCATGGAGCAAAAGTATGAAACACGAGTTCCAAATCAAGTCAGACTGTGTGTGTTGTAATGCTCAGGTACACAAGAACCTAGTTTATCCAGCCCTCATTAATTCGGATCTCCAGTTTATCCGGATCGAAAATAATAAAAATTTATTTTTACTTGTACAGTATTTCTTTTACGGGGTCGATTCTTCTAGAATGTCTTTTCCGCCAAGGATAGTTAAGGACAGGAATTGGAAGTAAGTCGGCTGCGGTCTACCAAAGGTACCATCTCGGCATTCACCTGGAATTGAGAATGGAAAACCGCG
Organism: Anabrus simplex; assembly: GCF_040414725.1. Taxonomy (NCBI): domain Eukaryota; kingdom Metazoa; phylum Arthropoda; class Insecta; order Orthoptera; family Tettigoniidae; genus Anabrus; species Anabrus simplex. The sequence continues at coordinate 265,949,089 of NC_090270.1, forward strand.
GACTCTTCCGAGTTCCTTGACACATTTACATGCATTACCGGATGCTTGGACGTAGATGTGAACGACGTAAATGACTGGTTAAAAAATGACTGTGATTCAGGCTACGGCGTAATGACAGATGAAGAAATTATTGACTCTTATTCCTCGGCAGGTAATGATGAGAGTAATGGTGAATTCAAAAATGAAACTGGCGCTCCATCAGAAGAAACAATGACTCACGGAGATGCAACAAACAATGCAGCTGGACAAACTGATGGCCTATTTAGAATCCCAGCCTGAAACCACACCGTCAGAACTGATGTTAGTAGAAAGTCTTTGTGATCATGCTGCACGCAGACGTATACGAATGTAAAACAGAAAAAGTTCACACATTATTTTAGTGCATAAAAAACAGAGTCGTAAATGTAAGAAAGGGGTTCTTATATTTTTTTGTGCAATTGAAAAAAGGTATTACTGTACAATATATTAATATATTATATAACATGTATTGTATTTGTTTTTAGTTCTTCCGGATTATCCAGATTTTCGATAATCTGGATCAGTTCCGGTCCCACTTAATCCCAATAAACGAGCCCTCTCTTTGGCTAGAAGATTTGTAGTGGTGACTTGAGGTGTGGAAAAGGGTGAGAAGGAAACAGCTGTGGCCTACAAATTCTGAAGTGAGAAAGGGGAACCCACAGAAAACCACTCTCAGGAGTTTACCAGGTGAGTTGGCCATGTGGATAGAGGCACGCGGCTGTGAGCTTGCATCTGGGAGATAGTGGGTTCGAATCCCATTGTCGTCAGCCCTGAAGATGGTTTCCATGGTTTCCCATTTTCACACCAGGCAAATGCTGGGGCTGTACATTAATTAAGGCCATGGCTGCTTCCTTCCAACTCCTAGGCCTTCCCTATCCCATCGTCGCCATAAGATTTATCAGTGTCGGTACGACGTAAAGCCCCTAGCAAAAAACACAATCCATTGGCCGCAATGATGGTCAGTTTTTATTATCTTCATTTATTTGTATGCACAATCTTTGGTCAAGGAGTTAGTTAGTCCTGCATTTAATGTGTTGTGCAGTATGTGCTAATGTACATTTGTGTCCTTGTCTTGAGGTAATGCAGCTCTTAAGACACATCCCCAAAACAGGTGAGCTGTATGTATACCATTTTAACCACATACCAGCCCTCCTGCCAATCTTAAATTTCTGGCAGTAGGAGAAATCAAACTCTGAGGATGGCAGCTAATAGTACTGATATGCCACAGATGATGATGAAACACAGTGTCAGTGCACAGCCTACTTCCATCAAAATACACCAAAGGGTCATCTGAAGGCTTAATGTTCCCATCAAATGGACAAATCACTATCAACTGCATCATATGTCCCCTTGCGTGGGTGGTGGCGGCAGCATAACGCCCATGATATCCCATGCCTGTAGTAAGGGGCGACTAAAACTGACCCCAGGGGCTCTTAACTTGGGAGCATAGGTTGGCGAACACGGGGCCCTTAACTGAGTCCTGGCATTGCTTCTATTTACTTGTGCCAGGCTCCTCACTTTCATCTATCCTATCCGACCTCACTTGGTCAACTCTTGTTCTTTTTGGACCCCAATGGTATTAGGGCATTCAAGGCTTTGGGAGTCTTTCATTTTCATGCCCTTTGTGGCGTTGTCTTTTTTTGGCTGATACCTTCATTTTTCAAAGTGTTGGAACCCTTCCATTTTCTGTCTGATTAATGTTATATAGAGGATGGTTGCTATTTGTACTTCTTATTGAAACAATAATCACCACCACCACCAACTGAATCATATGCCCTCACTCCATGTGAGCAATGTGGAGAGTTTTGGAACTGAATCCATGGTTTTGGCATACAATCTAGTGAACAGAAAACAATACCACCACTTCTATTACTCTGCCGGCCAACATGCTGATGGTTAAAATGCTTTCCACCAATGACACCAACGATACTCCAAGCGACTAACCACGCTGTCAGCCTATAAGGACTTGACGCATTAACAATCACGGTCACCGGGCGGGCTCCAAGTCAGAGTGACCAAACACAACAGTTCTGCCTAAGAAATTCGCTAACAGTTTTACATGCTTGTCTATTAGTTAAATGTGCCATAGAGGAGCAAAGGACACAAGGCATACAATGCATTTCTTTGAACAATATTACAAGATAGTGAGCATGATGCTCCTGTTATAAGAAACCACCCAAGTACAGTTGTAATTAAGTAATTTAATTAATTTAGTATGCTAAAGGAATGTTTTATGGGCTCAACAGTCCACTAACTTTAAGACTCTTAATAACAAAATAGCATTAACTCACCCACAACATGAGGAGGATCGAGCACCTCCCGAAAATCATCTTCTTCCTCAGAGGCCGTATAGGCATCTAGTGCTCGGCTGTGAGCTTGTTTGAGAACAGCAGTCAGAGCGGCTTTGCCTTTGAGCTCACGACACATGCGGTGTAGTCGCTGGCTCTCCTCATGTCGCAGCAGAGCCTCCCGCAGATGGGCTCGACCTGAAATTAGTATTGCTCATGGTCAAGCAGAGATGATTCATAAAAATAAAAAAACATAACATTAAGAATGGATGACAATTATTCCCTTAATTCAAATGTTTTTGAGCCATCATGCATACCAATGGAGACCCACCCAAAAAATGTATCTTTAATAACACCACAGACACCTGATGTCATCAGAAACCTGAATTTAAAGTTGGACCATCTAATTATTATGGTGGTTTTGTATCATTCACTGTACAAACAAACAAACAAATAAATAAATAAACTGTATTACAAGATGCATACCATTACTTTTGGTTGATAATAGAGAGAGCTGGAGAACACAATAATATGAAAAGTGATATTCTTGGTTAGTGGGTGCTGTGTGTGATGAGAAATTGATACGATGATGTGCATAGAAAGAACTAAACACCTCACTTTTCCTCTGGGCCCGACTTCTGTCTGGGCATCTAGAGGTTGACCGACAAGGCCAAGCTGTACCTCATGATCTGTTAGTTGTGGCAGTTGAGTGAGGTTATATGAACAATGAAACATACCTTTTAAAGAAGGAGTCGTGTGAAAAATGTTATTGTACATTTTACCATCATTATCCCAAGGCTACTTTGCCATCAAATAGTACTATAACGTGGTTTAGGAATTGGAGACAAAAAGGCTCTGTTTCCGATAGGAAGAAGCGGTGTGCTAAACAAGCTCTCACCAAGGAACAGCTTAAGATACCCAATTTGAGATACTGCCTCTGAAAACACTTATTAAATCCAACAGCAAACAAGCAGACTAGTGGAGGCAGGTTCGTACTACAGAACAGCTCCAGATCATTCTGGGTATCCTGTGAACACACCCTCATAGTGTTATTGACAATAAAGTCGTTACATTAATTTTTTACTACTGATTATTTCCTTTTAGCAACTGCGCATCCAGCATCATTACTGCTTTTTATGCAACACTCTTGCTGGCCTCTTCTGTTCCCTTAGGCCTCTTTCCTGGTAACGTTTCATCAACATCAGGTTATTTTATTAACTGTTTTATCAAAATCATGCATCATGACCATGCATTGAAAGAGAGACTTTTAATTCATGCCATTTATGCCAACTTACTATTATCATAATGTGATGTGTCGGTGACATTATTTATAAACAATTACCGAATACATGTGAGCAAAGCTATAGGCAACAACTAATTACATATAATGGTTTATGTCAAGAGTATTAGACAGAATGTAAATGCATAGTTTGTTGGTTTTCTTTTTTTTTCACTTTCATCACTGATCCTCTGATTAATTTTATTTTTAATACCAAACTTACTATTAATATAAATTCAGTAAGGATCCATTTCCAAGAAAAGACTGAATGATGGGAAGAGAAACTCAAGCAAGAGCTAATTTCCAGTTGCATGTGTATCAAGCGAAATCCTTTCTGGAGATGTCAATGTTATCTTGAATCAGTCAATGCTGATTTGAGTACAGTAGAAGCTCGATATAACATGGGCCAGTATATACTGGGGATTCGGATTTAACCCAGTGAAGAATATGTATGCCCAACCTCTTGTTCGTTTCTCTACGGGTTGGGTATGAAGTGAGATGAATCTTCACAGCGAGTTTTTATGACAGGATGCCCTTCCTGACGTCAACCTCATCAGAAGAGTTAATGAGATGAAATTAATAACATGATATACGACAGTAGGAAGGGAGAGGGTGAAACCCAGTGCTGGCTTGTAGTACTCCTGTCGAACAGCACCAAGGGGTCTGCTCAAGGATTTACATCTCAATCTGACAGTCTAAATCCACATGAACACTGCAGAGAGCTTTGGAAATGAATCCCACTTTTGGCACACAATCTAGTGATATACCGCCACTTCTCCAACCTTGCAGGCCAACATCTGATGGTGAAAATGTTTTGACCAATGAGACTCAAACTGCCTAACCATGGTGCCAGACCATATAGACTTGACACCTTAGCAATCATGGGCACCAAGTGGACTAACTCAGTGAGGAGTATATGCCACCAAAATTATACAGTATTTATTTATAAGTGAAATTCTTATTTTTGAAAGTCAGTGAATTAGTCTGCTTAAAAATGGGAAACCATGGAAAACCATTTTTAAGAAGGCCAACATAGCTATACATACAACAGTTTCAGATAGCCCTGAGCTATGGTGATCAGAAAAACATCTTGTTTTACTACAGTATTTGGTGTGTTGTCATTTCACAAAGACGATCATGCTAAATTGATTGTAGTTCAGGAAAACTTTTTAAGGTCTCAGCCAAGAGGAAACATCTCCCTGTGGGTGGAGGCGGCAGAAAAACACCCACGGTATTCCCGTCCTGTTGTAAGAGGTGACCCTTGTCTTTCTTTGGCCGATAACTTCATTTTTCGAAGCATCGGATCCCTTCCATTTTTTCTCTCTGATTAGTGTTACATAGAAGATGGTTGCCTAGTAGTACTTCCTCTTAAAACAATAATCACCACCACCACAAGAGGTAAAAATATGGTACAGTACCTATTACAGTCTTAGCCTTGGGGGATGTAGGACTGCACTCCTGGGATACCATGGAAGCAACTGGAAACAAGCATGCAAGCAGAAGTGTTCTTGGGACCAACCATTAAGGTCCTTACTTTCTTTCCCCTCCTGTCAACAAGTTGTACGCTCTAGTATGGTACTGTCACATATAATGTTTAATTCTGAGTTCTCTGCTGCACCTCGCAAATATACAACAATATGCGGAAAAGAAATGCTTTGCATTATCTCGCCACACATCACTTACGGATTTTTTTTAAGGCAACCCACAAACAGGGCTATAGTAGTTGAGTGACTAATGTATAACTAATGAAGTGTACTATATTTTATGTTTCATTGGAGTAAAGTACATAACTGGTAAGTTTCCTTATTTTTCATTTCTACATTTGGTAATGTAATTTACACGCATTATGCTGTAGTATCTTTTCTTGTCCTCTTGCCCCCGTCACTTGTCGTTGTACAATATTACTTGTGTTAAGCTATAATGCAGGGGCCAAGTATGGCCCCCAACAACTACATTATACTGGGCCTCTACTGAACAAAAAAATACAGCATTAATAGGAATACTAACCAAGTAATTTGCGTTCAGCATCGTCCTGCGGCACACGGAGATCCAGTTGTGTCTTGGGGTCAGGATCATCGTGTAGGTACTGTAGCACTTCCTTCGTACGCTGAGACATGTGACTCATCTCTTGCGCCACCAGGCCTGCCGCCACATGATAGTGAGCCAGTGCTGAATAGTGTTCTCTCTTGACAAGCACTAGCGCCACCCACGAGTACGGCACGTAGTCCTTCACTGCTGCAGCTGAGATGAGCGTGTGAACCTGGCCGTACACTTGAGCCACTTGAGCGGCCTCCTGAGCCAGGTCCAAACATACATCAATGTCCCGTCGTTCCCTAGACTGCAACTCCAGCTTTTCAAACAGGCACTCACGAGCCTGAGCCTGGAACAAGGATTTCAAAAGTTGAATTATAATCAACAGAGAATAAAAAAAAGAAAGGGCTAAAGGATACCAAAGTGGTATAATGCATTTTTCTTTGGACCTGTGCAAGTAAAATATTATTATTATTATTATTATTATTATTATTATTATTATTATTATTATTATTATTATTATTATTATTATTATTATTATTATTATTATTATTATTCCACCATGCCTTTTCACAGGTCAGAGGGTTGGCTTTTCCCCGATTGCTCTCCTCCAGTACATCCTCTTTGGACGCTAACCCAATCAACATTTAAATGCTCGAAATCCTTCATAATTCAATCTTATTTTGTGAGCTACATATCACGTGTATGCATAAGCTTTTGCTGGTTTTTGTGGTAAAGGAAACATGTAATTTTCAAGGGAAATTCGTTTTTTTGTTTATTAAAACTATTGGCCATCAGTTCCTATACACTTCGCTCATCTTTCAGGTAAGTTATAAATACTATGCCACAAAAACTGCTTGTCTTTTGAGGCAAACCATTCATCGAGCCATTTACCAACTTTCTTGAAATTGCTGAAGTGCTGCTCTGTGAGCACATGCTCCATTGATGCAAAGAGGAAATAGATGGCACTAGATCGGGGCAGTACGGCGGGTGCAGAAGGATGTCCAATCCAAGCGATTTCAAGAAGTCTTTCACTGGTTTTGCTGTGTGAGACGGCGCATTGTCGTGTAACAAAGTCATTTTGCTGTGTCTTCTGGCCCATTCTAGTCATCTTTCGATCAATGCGTGATTTCAATTAATCATTTGCTGGTGATAGTGTTGTGCATTAACGGTTTTGCCGGGCTTCAAGAGTTCATAATACACAATACTTCTCTAGTCCCACCAGACACAAAGCATGGTCTTCTTGCCAAAGCGATTTGTCCTTGGTGTTGAAGGACCAGCTTTGCCAGGTGACAGCCACAAATTTCTCTGCTTCAGGTTTTCATTACCTGTCACAATTTGGTTCAGACATGATTTTCTTTCGGGGCGTTGAAGCAGCATTTCACAAGTGACTCTGTGATTTTCCATTTGCCATTCATTCAAATCATGTGGGACCCATTTATAGAGTTTGCTGATCTTCCCCATTGCTCATAAACATCTGCTGATTGTTTCTTGAAACGCATTTAATGCTTGCGCCAATTGCTGTTGAGTTTGAGTCCAGAGCGCGCACTGTCTTTCACACTGAAATCACCACGTTTACATTGTGAAAACCATCTCACATGTTCTAATCTATGGAGCATGTTCACCATCACATGTTCTAATCTATGGAGCATGTTCACTGTATGTTTTTACCAGCAAACAATGACTTTCCACAGCATTTTCTTTTTTTATTAAATAAGAAAAGCAATTCATGCTGCAAACATTCTTTTTCAGGCACAAATGTTGCCATGATCAATAAACGATAAAACACAACTCAACTTCTGTGTGTTGGTAGGTTAATATCAGATGAACAAACTGACATATGTGTCAAATTCAAATGCTGCGTACTGGAACAGGGACGCACAACTGAAAGAATTTACAGTCAATAAACATTTCCCATATTTCATAGGCTGTTTCCTTACTGTACATTTCTCATTCCAAGATCTCCCAGAAATAAATCTCTCAAAGAATACTAATGTCAGTCAGGAGAAAGTTAATCTGTAAAGGTGAAGAATATATCCATATAGTTGTTTACCTTTGCCTCTCTTTCTATAACATTCTCTACCCCCAATGACCTATTATTGAGATCCTTTGGACATGAAGAGTGTACTAGGGAATTTAACTGCATTCAAAATTCAAATTATAATCACTATTATCTGTTCACTGGAAATTATATCTACAGTACTAAGAATTCTATGCTCATTGATTTAAAAATACCTCCAAAGAAATTTCTGAATTAATAGTTGGGCTATGTGAATATATTTTCTCTGGATGGAGTCGATGACCTGAAATTTAGATGTCTCAAACAAAAAAAAAAAAAAAAAAAAAAAAATTATACCACCCCAATTTCTTATGACAACTCCTCAGAGTCTCTTATATTGTGCAATGTGTGTAGCAGTGATAGTGCCCCAGGTGAGTCTAGCATTGTTTCCACTTACTTTTGCAAACCTTGTCTTATTTTCATATACATCTTTCTTTGATCAAATCTTAAATTTTATGAAGTCCAGGGAGTCTGTCCTTCTTCTGCTCTTAATGACCATTCCCTTCATCAGCTAATGTCCGGCTACATGGCAAAATCGTTACCGTGCTGGCTTTAGGTCCAAGGAGTTCTGGGTTCGGTTCCTAGCCGGGTCAGGGATTTTAACCTTAATTGGTTAATTTCTCTGGCTCAGGGACTGGGTGTATGTGTTGAATTCAATGTTAAAATTCATCATAGGTAGGGTCCGATCCTCACAGATTACCTGTAGGGAGTCAATTCAAAAGACCTGTACCAGGCCTTTCTGGAGGTCACATGCCATTATCATCATCATCACCATCATCTGATTCATCCGACAACCCTATTCTTTGATTAATCAAGTCCCTATCTACTTCCAGTAATGTTAATATGGAGGGATTTATAAAATGTGGGCAACTGCCCGATTCCTTTTACTCAAAATTTGGTGACAATTTATGCACTATTATTACCACATCTTCTTCAGTTTCCCTTTTAGGGACACCATGACCTTGACATAGGTGTGGATATTTATGTACTTGTTTCCCTGAGGGCTGTTTCAGCTCAGGGTTATCCCTGATGGATTTCCTCAGAGTACAGACAGACAACAAGGTGCCCCCCAAGTTGCCTGAGAGGCCTATGTGCTATTTTTCTACATTTTATTTCTTCCTTTCCTATCCTAACCTCCTGAATTTTTATTTTTCTCTGTAGCCAGCCTCTCTGCCTCGGGTAGTATGTTTGTTTCTCGCTCTGGGAGGGGGCTGATGTAAGAGGTGACTAAAAGGGGCTCCAGGAGCTCTTAACATGGGAGCGTGGGTTGGCAACAACTATGGGGCCATTAGCAGAATCCTGACATTTCTTCCCCTTAATTGTGCCAGGCTCCTCACTTTAATCTTTCCTATCCAACCTCCATTGGTCAAATCTTGTACTTTTTTTTTACCCTAAATATATTAGATTTTTGAGGCCCAGGGAGTCTTTCATGCCCTTTGTGGCTCTTTCCTTTCTTTTACTGATACCTTCATTTTTTGAAGGAATGGACCTCTTCTTTTCCCCCACCCCACCCTCTCTGATTAGTGTTAATAGAGGATGGTTCTCCCAGAAGATTATGAGTAAAGGACTTCCTGGTTCATAATCTGTTGCAGAATGATTATTTGTTAATTGTCAAGACTAACTAACCCACCCCTAGAAACATATATACTTTTATAAGAAAACATAAACCGTGTAAGTTTCCCCTGCCCTTGGCTAAAATGCATCAAGTGTGATAAATGAATTGGTGAAGGCTCTTGTTGATTTAGACTAATTAAGTGCTACTATATAAGCTAGGTTGTGCAGAACAATAGAATACCACTAAGGGATATCTCATCAACAGTTGGTACCATGGCTCATATCTGTGTAAGCAACAAAGCCGTTATTAACTAAACAGCATTGTAATCAAAATAAACTTTCAACCTATTAGGTTGTGTTACTTTCATGTAGTACGTGTTGAAGAGATGTTAAGTACAGAACGAAAATGGCCAACCGAACACCAGTGGGATCCAAACCACAACCTCCTGATTTTGACCTGGATCTAAGCAACAGATCAGACACTACTGCCATCACACTGTAAAGCACGTGCAAGTCGCCCGTTGTAGGCCAAGTCAATGAATACAGAATTTTCATGACCACACTGTAATCAAAATAAACTTTCAGTCTCTTAGGTTGTGTTATGTACATATAGTACAGCAATGACTTGCAGGAGTCAGCAGTGCACTACAGCTGTCTTGCCTGAAGTGCACATTGTACAGTTCTACCATTTTATTATTTTTTACTAGCAAGATACCCGTGCTTCGCTACGGTATTATACTGAAATTTATAATTGAATGCTTATTGTTTTAGATATATAATCCGCCTAAATTCGCGGTCTGACTCGTTTTCTGCGAGAACCCACCAAAATTCCCGATCTGACTCGTTTTCTATTAGATTACGGCATGTTTCCTCCCATTTTTCAATCTTCTTTTCCAGCAATCGATTTCGTACTTCCCGGGCTAGGCTCAGGTATTCCTCCCGGTCAGTTGGGTCCGTAAATCTTTGCCATCTTTTCCTATAATCATTTTTAATATGGATAAAATCCTTCAGGAGATCCGGCGTGGTGTCATATTGGGTGCCGAGAAGGCACTGAACCCGCGGCCGGACTGCATTCTTAGTCATTACCCGTCCAGGAGCCGTTTCCAGCGCGGTCCGCACATTTGACGACGGTCCGGAACATTATTATTATTATTATTATTATTATTATTATTATTATTATTATTATTATTATTATTATTATTATTATTATTATTATTATTATTATGTGTTGCTGGAATGGATGATGACAGGAAAACCGGAGTATCCGGAGAAAAACCTGTCCCGCCTCCGTTTTGTCCAGCACGAATGTCACATGGAGTGAACGGGATTTGAACCACGGAACCCAGCTGTGAGAGGCCGGCGCGCTGCCGAGGATCCTTATAAGTACATTAAGAACAGTAAAATAAATTGGTCTCACCTCCTTCTACACCCCACCGCCGTTAAGTTTATTTACCGGCACCCCCCCCCCCCCGCAAAAAAATTAAAAGAAGGCTTGTTTCTTATGTTTAAAGAAGATTTCAAACACCAATGTTCACGTCTATTACCTTCAGTTTTGAGATATAAGTATCCCCATAAAAATAATTTACTTTTTTCACTTCATTTCACACTACTCCCCCCCCCCCTAAGTGAATTTTCCCGCAAAAAATACTTGTTTCTTTAATAGTAAAGGATCTTCTAAATACCAATTTTCACGACTCTAACTTCTTCAGTTTTTGATTTATGTGTCCTCATGAAAGGAATTCAACTCCTTTACACTCCCGCCCTTCAAGATGGTTTCCCCCCAAAACGCGTTTTTCTTTGTTTTTAAAGGAGATCCAAATACGAATTTTCACGTCTGTAACAACTTTAGTTTTTATTAGATGTATGTATTCTCATTCAATTAATTCAATTAATTTTTTGAATTCTTTCACCCCCCCCCCTTCATTGGATTTTCCGAGAATACGTGTTTCTTTATTTTTAAAGCAGATTGCAAATATCAAATTTCACGTCTGTAACATCTTCATTTTTGAGATATCAGTAGCCTAATTAAAAGAATTCAACACCATTTTCAGTCACTTTTACCCCCCCCCCTCCACCCAAGTGGTATTTCCGAAAGCTAAAAATACACGTTTCTTTATGTTTAATAGAGATAAAAAACCATTTTTCACTTCTGTAACATGTTAAGTTTTTGAGATAAACTGTAAAAATTCTCATTTTAAAATTTCACCCCTTTTGAGTTCCCCTTAAGTGGAGTTTCCAAACACAAATCACCTATGTTTCTTTAGATTTACAGGAGATTACAAACACCCACTTTTTACGTCTGTAACATTTAACGTTTCCAAGATATTCTGTAGATATAGTCTTTCAAAAATTCACCCAATTTGTCACTCCTGCTTAACCGCCATTAATTGGATTTTCCAAAACTAAAAAATACGTGTTTCTTTATTTTTAAAGGAGATCCCATATACAAATTTTCAGTTCTGTAATATCTTTCGTTTCTGAGATATATGTATCCTCATTAAAGGCATTCAACCCATTTTTCACCCTTTTACACCCCTCCTATTGGGATTTACAGGAAACAAAAAATACGTTTTCCTTTATTTTTAGAGGACATTCTAACTACCAATTTTTACATCTGTAAATTTTAAAGTTTTAAGATGTATACACACTCATTTTAAAAAATTTACCCACCCCCTTTTTACCCCCCAATATTTGGATTTTCCAAAAACGAAAAAATACGTGTGTTTATTTATTTTTAAAGGAGATTCTAAATACCAATTTTCACATATATAACCTTTAAACATTTTGAGATAGATACACTCATTTTAAAATATTACTCCCTTTTCACCCCCCCCTAAATTGGATTTTCCAGAAACAAAAAAATACGTGTTTCTTTATTTTTAACGGAGATCCCAAAGACCAATTTTCAGGTCTGTAATATCTTCAGTTTCTGATATATAAGTAGCCTCATTAAAGGCATTCAACCACTTTTTAGCCCCTTTTCACTCCTCCTATTGCGATTTTCCGAAAACAAAAAATACGTGTTCCTTTATTTTTAATGAAGGTTCTAAATACCAATTTTTACATCTGCAAACTTTAAAGGTTTGGAGATATAGATTCACTCATTTTAAAAATTCACCCCCTTTTCACCCTCCCATTAATTGGATTTTCCAAAAACAAAAAAATACGTGTTTCTTTATTTTTAAAAGAGGTCAAAAGTACCAATTTTCAGGTCTGTAATATCTTCAGTTTCTGAGATATAGGTACCGGTATCCTGATTAAAGGCATTCAACCCATTTTTCCCCATTTTCACCCTTTTTCACCCCTCCTATTGGGATTTTCTGAAAACAAAAAAATACGTGTTTCCTTATTTTTAAAGAAGATTCTAAATACCAATTTTTACATCTGTAAACTTTTAAAGTTTTGAGATATAGAGCAACTCATTTTAAAATTTCAACCCCGTTTTCACCCCCTTATCGAAGGAATATCCAAAAATCCTCTCTTAGCGAGCACCTACGTCATAATATGAATATATCCCCAAAATTTCTTCTCTTTATGTCCAGTAGTTTAAGCTCGGCGATGATGAATCAGTCAGTCAGGACAAGCTACTTTATATATATATAGATTAGTTACATTTTACGGCCTTCACTGGACCACTTTAGTCAATTTTATAAAAAGGGATTTTTAGTTTTCTGTCAGCCCAATACTTCCTTATTCTCTCGGGTCTTAACTTTCTTTCTTTCTTTCTTTCTTTCTTTCTTTCTTTCTTTCTTTCTTTCTTTGTCTGAAATCACCAATCCCATTGTCTGTCTGCTGATCTTGGTTTGCAGTCTGGTTTGTTTGTTTTCTTAGTTTCTTGATTTTGTCAGTTTTGTTATTTAAATCATCTACTGTAATTTGTAATTCCCTCATATCTTCCATGATTTCCATAATCCATGTTGCTTTTACTGTTTGACAATTTTTCTATAATTCCCTTGATGATCCTATTTTCTGGTGTCCTGAGTAGATGTCCAAAGAATGAGATTATTTTTTTTCCTGATTGTACTCATTACACTGAACAAGGAAATGGAACTGCCAGTGAGTTTTATAATTTTATTTCACTATTATCAAAATAATTTGAAGGTGTTTTTACCCTTTTTTAAGTGTCTCCTAAGATATATTCTAGGCTAGCCAAAAGGTGCCTAAATCTTTCCTTGATGATAAGACAGCTGATAATCTCATTGTACTGTTCCTTAAAACAACAAGTAACTTATGACTGGGCTCATGTAACCTATTTAAAAGAACAAGTAATCTACATTAAAATGAAAATCAAAGCACATTAGCACTTACCAGCATGAGCTGTACCAACATCTCAAGCATTTCAGGACCTAGATCCATGCTCGGAGCATTGGTGAAGTTCTCGTGGATGTAGCGGAAGGTGCCTGACGCTCTCAGGAAGCTGTCTACGGCACTGTCCAGACCTTTGGAAGTGAGGCGGTCTTGCTTGGCTCCAATCTGAGTGTACACCGCTCCCATGTTGAAGAGCACACAGGCTTTTTCGAAGGCAACAGTCCGCTGGCAGCTGGGCACGCCCGTCAGAGAGTCATACCTGTGGAACAATAATTATGTTACATTCCATTAAATACTAGTTGTTGTCATTTGATGGGTTAGATGATTGCAACAGCAGTACACTACAGCTGTCTTGCCTGAAGCACACATTGTACAGTTCTACCATTTTATTATTTATTATTAGTTACATTTTATGGCTTCACTGGACCACTTTAGTGCTACTTCTAGTAGCAATGAGATGCAGCAGAAGAAACAGTTAACACGTTGAGTGCCCAGCAATCTCACTTGGGTATTGCAAGCTCTCAATTTCTTGAATTTCACGTTTGCTCGAAATCAAGAACTGTGTGAACCCATTTGGGTGCTCAGTAAATGTGCGTTTTGAAATTGTATAAAGCCTCTTCCTGCCATCTGTTAGCCATGTATTTAAGTAAGTGCGGCACCATACGGGTATGTCAGGAGTGCTTTGTAAGCTGACAGAGTCATTGTACATCGTGCGGGTTGTCTGTGTAAGTGTGCAATGCTGTTAGTTTTCATTTGTGTGGATTAGTTTGTCCATTACTATCTATAGATCTTTATGAGTAAATTGAGCAGTAAAAGACTTAGTGCACGTAGTCTGGATGATTTATTGAACAAGTCTGACAAAGATCCTATCAATGAAGAATGTATGTAGTTATAGTTATTTTGAACCAAGTACAGATGACGAGATTGTGGAAGGTAGCGACAATTCAGAAAGTGCTGAAAGTGCGTCTCAAATTAAAAATGAGGATAGGGTTTTGATAGAAGGAACAGCCTGGAATAATAATAATAATAATAATAATAATAATAATAATAATAATAATAATAATAATAATAATAATAATGAGCGTCATGACTGCTGCGTAAGTCTGATCATATGTGAGGTTGTGAGTACGTGTACAATTCATAATGGCAAATACAACCTCATTCGGGGTCACACTACTTCACCAAATATAGGTAAAAAGTTAACCTAATATATCGTAAATATATCCTCCTTTGATTGAATCACTTGATTGGTTAGGCCTGTGAACGTTTTGGCATAAGGGAGTAACTCGGCATTGTTATCTTACTGCTACAGACAGCTTCAGCTTCTTCTTCTTCTTCTTCTTCTTCTTCTTCTTCTTCTTCTTCTTCTTCTTCTTCTTCTTCTTCTTCTTATTATTATTATTATTATTATTATTATTATTATTATTATTATTATTATTATTATTATTATTATTATTATTATTATTATTATTATTATTATTCAAGTGCCATATCCGGTTGCCCAGACGTCTGCGATTACTCTGGAGAAAGTTTTTCTGTCTTCTGCCAGTCAGAAGAGTCTCTCAGTTGTCTCAATACTGGTCCACGGCTTGATGTTGTGTAACCATGTTATCTCTGGTCTGCCAAATCACCGTTTGCCCTCTATTTTACCCTGGAGAATGAGTTTTATGAGGCCATATTTGTTTCCTCTTAATATGTGGCCTAGATAAGCTATTTTGCAAACTTTTATAGTTGTTATTAGTTCTTGATTCGTCCTAGCTCTCCTTAGGACTTCAATGTTTGTTATCATATCTGTCCAGGGTATTCTAAGCATTCTTCTGTGCAACCACATTTCAAAGGTGGCAAGTCGTTTGATACTTGTGGCTTTTTAAGGTCTATGTTTCTGCTCCATATAACAATACTGACCAGATGTAGCACTTCATTAATTAATCTGCTACAGACAGCAATCCCACAAATTTTGGTCTGGCACTCAACATGTTAACAACAGTCAAGTCAGTGTAATGTTATTGCTGATTTGTTCCAGGAGCTCCTCTGAGGGTTCGTGGTACAGTGTTGGACCCCAAATCCCAATATCACAGGTTCAAAACCAACAGCTGTACCATTTTTCAAGTAAATTTTGTTTCAAATATTTCTAAATAAAGCTGACCATTTTCAAAATATTAGCAAGCAATCAATTCAACCCCCTTTTAGCCCCCTTCCTCCTTGGAATATCATGATGCTAATTAGTGCAGCATTTAAGGTAACGCAACTTAGGGTTGCTAGATCTCCCATATTTTACGAAGTCTTCTGGATCTTACCCAAATTTTTTCCTGTCTCCCATATTTTTGCCAGGTCTCCCTTATTTTATGGGTCTTCCTGTATTTTACCCATCTCATGTACATGACGTATTTGATAATGTTTTCTGTTGTGCTTCATGAAGTTTTATTTATTTATGTATTTATTCTAACATTTCCATATCATTCAAAGATTATCGGTCCCAAAAAACCAGTTGATATTTCCAATTTATCATCTTTAAATTCTCTCTTTTTCATATTAGCAAGCTTGAAGCTTCCATGACGAAACTTTCATCTTGACAAATTATTAATTTTCAACCTCTTTCATAAAAGGAGTTTCAATTTGTAAAAGTTTCAGGAACACCCATTATTGGCTGCTTATAAATTTTTAAAGATGTCAAATCCGCACCACTCGGTAAGTACAGGCATGCAGAGGCGAGAGTGGGGATAAAGCGCTGTAAAGAAACTGGCAGCTGGAGCAGATATTGAGTTTTAGGTATGTTTCTGGAGGAACAGAAAGCAAGTGGTAATAATAATAATAATAATAATAATAATAATAATAATAATAATAATAATAATAATAATAATAATAATAATAATAATAATAATAATAATAATAATTTCCTGTGGCTATTTCTAGCCGAGTGCAGCCCTTGTAAGGCAGACCCTCCGATGAGGGTGGGCGGCATCTGACATGTTTATGTAACTGTATGTTAATGTGCTGAAGGATAGTGTTGTGTGTGGTTTGTGAGTTGCAGGGACGGTGGGGACAGCACAAACACCCAGCCCCGAGCTATTGGAATTAACCAATTAAGGTTAAAATCCCCGACCCGACCAGGAATCGAACCCGGGACCCTCTGAACCGAAGGCCATTACGCTGACCATTCAGCCAACGAGTCAGACTATGTCGATAATGCCACGATGGGACTATTTTGGCCATGTTTAAAAACCTGGCAACTCAACGCCACTGTGCCAAGCGAGTTGGCCGTGCGGTTAGGGTCGCGCAGCTGTGAGCTTGCATTCGGGAGATAGTGGGCACCGTCTGCAGCTCTGACGATGGTTTTCCGTGGTTTCCCATTTTCACATCAGATAAATGCTGTGCCTGTACCTTAACTAAGACCACGGTCACTGCCTTCACAATCCTAGCCCTTTCTCAACCTTACGTCGCCGAAAACCTTCGATGTGTTAATGCGACGTTAAACAAGTTGAAAAAAAAAAACCACACACAACAGTAATACACATGCTGAGCCATTTTCATGTGATGCTTGAATAAACAGACAATAACTGAACTGGTCTATAAGGTCTTTATAGGACATGGAAAGGTCTTTTAGTCACAAACCATAAATGTTATTATCGAGATACTAATTAAGGTTAGGAAACTTCCGATGCTATTCTGTCATGGTTCTTTTCAAACACTACTTTTTTTTTAATACCAATAGATTTTGAAGAATTTAACCAACAGTCACGTTGCCGTTGGGCCGTAACTCAATCGACTGTAGTGCTGCGCTGCGTAATTCCTCTGTCAACTTTAACGCTGAAATTTTACGTTGTAGCAACCCGATCGGTATACAGTAGTCGGATCGACCAAATTAGGCGGCCAAGCCACCTTCTGTGAATTTCATCGGAATGATTCAAAACCGAAGGGAAAATATATAGGGCCTAGATCATTATGTAAGAAATGAACACCGTAAGGTTAGGTTGTGAATGATATGACGTCCTGAGCTTGAAACGTCCTCTTACTGTTTCCTTGATCCTCTTTTAAACCCTCATACTCATAGAACTGAGGGTAAATCACTTAATTGTATGTTTAGCTGTGTTACTTGGAGTCTAATGAACCAATACAATTGATTATGGTGCATGCGGCATAATAGATGGTATTAGTGATCATGAAGCTGTTTTTGTGGTAGTTAAAAATAAATGTGATAGAAAGGAAGGTCTTAAAAGTAGGACTGTTAGGCAGTACCATATGGCTGATAAAGCAGGTATGAGGCATTTTCTAAAAAGTAACTATGATCGGTGGAAAACGGTAAATAAAAATGTAAACAGACTCTGGGATGGGTTTAAAGAAATTGTTGAGGAATGCGAAAACAGGTTTGTACCTTTAAGGGTGGTAAGGAATGGTAAAGACCCACCTTATTATAATAGAGAAATAAAGAGACTAAGAAGGAGGTGCAGACTGGAAAGAAATAGAGTTAGAAATGGCTGTGGAAGTAAGGAGAAATTGAAGGAACTTACTAGAAAATTGAATCTAGCAAAGAAAGCAGCTAAGGATAACATGATGGCAAGCATAATTGGCAGTCATACAAATTTTAGTGAAAAATGGAAGGGTATGTATAGGTATTTTAAGGCAGAAACAGGTTCCAAGAAGGACATTCCAGGAATAATTAATGAACAAGGGGAGTGTGTATGTGAGGATCTTCAAAAGGCAGAAGTATTCAGTCAGCAGTATGTAAAGATTGTTGGTTACAAGGATAATGTCAAGATAGAGGAAGAGACTAAGGCCAAAGAAGTAATAAAATTTACGTATGATAACTATGACATATACAATAAGATACAAAAGTTGAAAACTAGAAAAGCGGCTGGAATTGATCAGATTTCTGGGGATATACTAAAGACAATGGGTTGGGATATAGTACCATATCTGAAGTACTTATTTGATTATTGTTTGGCCGAAGGAGCTATACCAGATGAATGGAGAGTTGCTATAGTAGCCCCTGTGTATAAAGGAAAGGGTGATAGACATAAAGCTGAAAATTACAGGCCAGTAAGTTTGACATGCATTGTATGTAAGCTTTGGGAAGGCATTCTTTCTGATTATATTAGACATGTTTGTGAAATTAATAACTGGTTCGATAGAAGGCAATTCGGTTTTAGGAAAGGTTATTCCACTGAAGCTCAACTTGTAGGATTCCAGCAAGATATAGCAGATATCTTGGATTCTGGAGGTCAAATGGACTGTATCGCGATTGACATGTCTAAAGCATTTGATAGGGTGGATCATGGGAGACTACTGGCAAAAATGAGTGCAATTGGACTAGACAAAAGAGTGACTGAATGGGTTGCTATATTTCTAGAAAATAGATCTCAGAGAGTTAGAGTAGGTGAAGCTTTGTCTGACCCTGTAATAGTCGAGAGGGGAGTTCCTCAGGGCAGTGTTATCGGACCTTTATGTTTTCTTATATATATAAATGATATGAGTAAAGGAGTGGAATCGGAGGTAAGGCTTTTTGCGGATGATGTTATTCTCTATAGAGTGATAAATAAGTTACAAGATTGTGAGCAACTGCAACGTGACCTCGAAAATATTGTGAGATGGACAGCAGGCAATGGTATGTTGATAAACGGGGCTAAAAGTCAGGTTGTGAGTTTCACGAATAGGAAAAGTCCTCTCAGTTTTAATTACTGCGTTGATGGGGTGAAAGTTCCTTTTGGGGATCATTGTAAGTATCTAGGTGTTAATATAAGGAAAGATCTTCACTGGGGTAATCACATAAATGGGATTGTAAATAAAGGGTACCGATCTCTGCACATGGTTATGAGGGTGTTTAGGGGTTGTAGTAAGGATGTAAAGGAGAGTGCATATAAGTCTCTGGTAAGACCCCAACTAGAGTATGGTTCCAGTGTATGGGACCCTCACCAGGACTACCTGATTCAAGAACTGGAAAAAATCCAAAGAAAAGCAGCTCGATTTGTTCTGGGTGATTTCCGACAAAAGAGTAGCGTTACAAAAATGTTGCAATGTTTGGGTTGGGAAGAATTGAGAGAAAGAAGAAGAGCTGCTCGACTAAGTGGTATGTTCCGAGCTGTCAGCGGAGAGATGGCGTGGAATGATATTAGTAGACGAATAAGTTTGAATGGCGTCTATAAAAGTAGGAAAGATCACAATATGAAGATAAAGTTGGAATTCAAGAGGACAAACTGGGGCAAATATTCATTTATAGGAAGGGGAGTTAGGGATTGGAATAACTTACCAAGGGAGATGTTCAATAAATTTCCAATTTCTTTGAAATCATTTCGGAAAAGGCTAGGAAAACAACAGATAGGGAATCTGCCACCTGGGCGACTGCCCTAAATGCAGATCAGTATTGATTGATTGATTGATTGATTGATTGATTGTCTAGTCTTCGTTTTGGTGCATCAAGCTGCATGTTGGTGTTGGATGAAAACAATAATAATCCACGGTATTCAGCTTTGTAGCCTACCGGAGAGTTATGTGTTCGAGACACATTTGTGTATAGACTCTATTTAAAGACGATCCCAGACTGCAGCTGATCACACGATGGAATGAAAAGGTTTCAAGCCTGCCAGCTTCTCTCCTTTTCCACTGTATTATAATTCCCCCCCCCCCTCCTCCTTCAACCCACCAGATTTAAAACAACCCAAGAAATTACTTTAGCGTCCTCCAAAACTAATAGAATCAAGGATTGTATCAACGTTTTGTTAAGTGACAGAAATCGTTGCGCTTAGCTGCTTAAATGGGTCGATTCGACCACAGTGCGACACAGCACCGCGGTAGCCTACTGGCTATGCTCTCCGGTAAAAATGTTTCTACGATGCACAAAAATCAGGAAACGTAGATTGATTTTCATTGTCAACGAATATTTTGAGAAGAAGTGCAAAAATGTTAGTCTACCAGTTAGTTGTAATCATAACAATTTTTCAGGTTAAATACATTCGTTTTTATACTGATCATACGGTACGTTAATTATTAAGGAGTTCGTTATCAGTAAGGAAAAACAACTGATTAGTAATAATCGGATGGTCTCAGCTATCATGTGCAGGTATTTTGGCTTGAAGCCATTTACTCTAGCAGGTGGCAGAGAAACAAACCACTGATGGGCGATCTATGGTTGAATTGTGATTAATTTTGTCGGGTAAATACTGAATGTGTCGTCAGAGATCTTTCACCATATCACCGCGCGAGTTGGCCGTGCGGTTAGGGACGCGCGGCTGTTATCTTGCATTCGGGAGATAGTGGGTTCGAACCCTACTGTCAGCAGCCCTGAAGATGGTTTTCCGTGGTCCCCCCCCCATTTTCACACCAAACAAATGTGGTGGTGGTGGTGGGGGGGGGGGGTGCTGTACCTTATTAAGGCCACGGCCGCTTTCTTCCCGCTCCTAACCGTTTCCTATCCCATCGTCGCCGTAAGACCTATCTGTGTCGGCACTGGTTAGTCCACACCAAAGTTAATAAACAATGTTAACGAAACAAGGTTATAAACAATGTTAACGAAAACATTTCTCAAGATGTTAATAAACTTCTTTAACATTGTGTCCACACCAAAATATCTGTTTGAGAGGTTACAATGGATAGGGCCAGGAAGAAGAAAATACTTACAGCTGCAGCTTTCATTATTTTAATAATGCTATTTGCTTTACGTCCCACTAACTACTTTTACGGTTTTCGGAGACACCGAGGTGCCGGAATTTAGTCCCGCAGGAGTTCTTTTACGTGCCAGTAAATCTACCGACACAAGGCTGACGTATTTGAGCACCTTCAAATACCACCGGACTGAGCCAGGATCGAACCTGCCAAGTTGGGGTCAGAAGGCCAGCGCCTCAACCGTCTGAGCCACTCAGCCCGGCTGCTTTCATTATTTTAATTAGTGCAATTAGAGAAAAGCGCAGACGCAAAGTGTGGCAAAGAAAAATATTGGAAAAGCGTTTAGAATTAAGTTTGGAGAGGACACTTAGGCCTATGTCAGAACTTTCAATTCATGATGCAGCAGGCTTTCAAAACTTTCTGAGAATGTCCCCACAAGACATGCACATAGTTATGAGGATGTTTAGGGATTGTAGGAAGGATGTAAAGGAGAGGGCATATAAGTCTCTGGTAAGACCCCAACTAGAGTATGGTTCCAGTGTATGGGAACCTCACCAGGATTACTTGATTCAAGAACTGGAAAAAATCCAAAGAAAAGCAGCTCGATTTGTTCTGGGTGATTTCCGACAAAAGAGTAGCGTTACAAAAATGTTGCAAAGTTTGGGCTGGGAAGAACTGGGAGAAAGATGACGACATGCTCGACTATGTGGTATGTTCCAAGCTGTCAGCGGAGAGATGGCGTGGAATGATATTAGTAGACGAATAAGTTTGAGTAGCGTCTTTAAAAGTAAGAAAGATCACAATATGAAGATAAAGTTGGAATTCAAGAGGACAAATTGAGGCAAATATTCATTTATAGGAAGGGGGGTTAGGGATTGGAATAACTTACCAAGGGAGATGTTCAATAAATTCCAGTTTCTTTTAAATCATTTAAGAAACGGCTAGGAAAAAAACAGATAGGGAATCTGCCATCTGGGCGACTGCCCTAAATGCAGATCAGTATTGATCGATTGATTCAAGACTTTCAGTTCTTGTTGACAGTAATTGGGCCTGAAATTGCAAGAAATGATACAAATGATCGGAATGCCATCTCCATTAATATTAGGCTAAGTATAACTTGAAGATTCCTAGCAACTGGTAACTTCTACACTTCACTTATGTATTTGTATGGTGCAGGACTTGTATGGTGTATACGAGCTGCTTGCGATTCGATAGTCGATTTCGAAAAATAAAAAACATCGTATTCCGCGCTACGAATTTGCGTAGTGTAATTGCGTCTTTGCGCATGTGCGAACGAAAACACGAAATGTTAATGAAAAGTGTCATTCACAAAAGTTAAAGAAATTTTGTTTATCAACATGCTCGAAAAGTTAATGAACACGCCATTTTGTTTATTAACAGACAGAAATATTCATGAACATTCTTCATTAACAATGTTTATTAACAAAGTTAACGAAAACATCTTGGTGTGACAAAGTAAAGCCAATATATTGTAAACCAAAAAATGATTTTACATATCGGCAGAACAGAATGAACTTTTTCTCACTACCTCTGCTGAATTTGAACCAGCGATCTTGCAATAATCCATTGATACATACAGGGAGCATATCAGCGACTCCAGTAGATAAATTGGTAATGCAGGAACGCTCGCGACTAGCATAACGTTAACCACAGCAGCCAACGGTAGTGAGGGGACGTGCCTGCTTACCGGAGGTGTTTCATGTTTCACTACCGGAAACATGAATAACGGAACTATAAGGCGAAGGAAGAAAATGTAACTGCCCTCGGAACTTCAACCTGAATCTCCTGCTATATTTACTATACAATCAAAACGACTGCTCTATGAAAAGCTATGATTAATTGACTTATTCATTAATGTTATTAATTTCAGGTCTCGCTACGGATTTAGGAGACACTGAGATGCCGAAATTCTGTTGAAATCTTTAGAGCCGTTGTTTGGCGAGTAATCATAATAACCAATTGGATTACCAACCTTCGTGGGGAGACGGCGTCCTAATTAAAGAAGAAGGAGTAGTAGTTCTTTTACGTGCTAATAAATCTACCGACCGGAGGCTGACGATTTCAGCAGCAGCTGACACTTTAAAGACTTCCTTTCCAGGATAAAATTCAGGCACTTTGTGATCTCTGTAATCTATATAAACAAGGGGACGTTAAACAAATGTGATTAGGTTGTAGGAATTACTCGTTATTCGCACAGGTTTCTTTGCTGAACTAATAAACATCATAATAAAAGAATCCCTCCCAAAATTCAAATAGCATACATAATTTCAATTTCCATATCTCATTATTCAGGGAAACAACTAGCCGCCTGCCATCAGTTCACAAGATATACCGAACACGTTATGTCTAAACATCTCAACCAAGTAGCCTACTTGGCTTTGCTGTTATAGTGATGTTATAGAATAGGACTTGAACTTACACTAGTTGGAAGATACGTGGTTTACTACACTCGTACCAACTTCTTGACAACCCTTATTCTGTACCGTATATTGAAGAAAAAAGTGGTGAGAAAAGACAGTTGCCTTCTTTCCTGATAGCCACCACATAGGAAGGAATCACTACCCGTCAATAAATAAACACTCCTTCACATTCCATCAACAGAACAAAACAAGAAGTAGAACTGCCAACTACTTCATTTCAAAATATGGTCTTCCTCCCACAGCACAGAGAATGCTACGACAAGAGATATGACTGTTTCCAAGCGGCATAAAAATGAACTATTATAGCAGCCCGCGACCTATCAACGCTACCAAGCGGCATAAAAATAGCAGCCTGCGACTGATCACTCCGAAAAACTCCCAATTTTTTCGTGCTTTTGTCCTCTTATTTTTATACTTTAGAGGTTGAATATTTTCAGAAAGACATCTCAGCTGTTACTTATTAAGTTATCACCTCCCTGTCCAGAATTCTAAGAATAACGGTCGAGAGGATTCCTTGCGCTGACCATGTGCCAGCTTGTAATCTGCAGGCATTCGGATTGAGCAGCAGTCTATTGGTAGACAAGTTCCGTCAGGTTGTAGCGCCTTGGGGTTTGTTTATTCTTTTTTCTACTTCTGATCTAAACGAATAACATTTCACCTCTCATCCTTTTGGAGGTTCGTAAGATCTCATGATGAGAGAGTGGTATTAAGGTACTCACCACTCAAAGTATATGCCGAGACTGCGATCTGGAGGGAAGAAGCGACGCTCCACAAAGTACAGTTGGTTGTAGTACTGGAACAACAGTGCCACTCCAGAGCTGTCCCGCAAGGGCGTTCGCATTGCCTGGAACAAGATATGAAGTGACATGCCTATCTCGAACACAATCTCTACACTAACATCACTCACCACAGTACATCACGTAGATCATACCTGGCGAATGTCCATCAGCTCGGCGATAGCATCTTCGTAACGGCTGCCATCCTCGCTGTAGTGCTCCAAGATGAAGTCCTGCAAACATAACGTACCATCAATATTTCAAATTAATTTACTGTCCATAGAGTTATAGAGTTGTCAGACAACGCCATGTTATATCATTTATTATTTATACTACTTCCCAATTTATGGGTTAGCAAATATGACAAAGTATACCAAAACAACAGCTTTAAAAAATAACAACAAACAGAATGAACAGTAGCTATTACAACAGACTGTACAGACGATTCCGTTATAATGTGAACTAACCCCTAGAACGCTAACGTTGACAGGGATATTAGGAATCACACATTTTGCAGACTGTAAGACAAAAGTTTTGTCGTAGTTCCTCGGGCATAACACTAGAAACTCCGCAGGCCTCTTTGTTGGCTGGAAGGTCCTTCTCTTTTCTTGGTCTACCTACTCAGGCTCGAATCAGATAGCTGGGCTCAAGAACCTTTCAGTAGTCGAAGGCGATTATGTCGATCAGTCCGTGGCGATGAAAGTGACTTTCATACGCTTCCAGGCCGTGTTGTGAAAGGGAAGTTGCGACTTTTGTCCGGTTTCTATAATATCTGCTGTTTCTAAGGTGTTGGACAAGAACTGAGAACACCGAGCAAGTCGGCGACGCGGTTTGGGTCACATGGCTGCGAGATTGCATTCAAGAGATGATGTGTTCGAACCCCACTGCCGGCAACCCTGAAGATGGATGTTTCATTTTCACACCAGGAAAATGCCAAGTTAATGAAGGTCACAGTTGCTTCCTTCTCTATACTAGCCCTTTTCTATCCCATCATCATCGCCATGAGACCTGTCTGCACCGGTGCGACGTGAAACAAAACTAATAGCAAGCAGAACTGGGGTGTTCCGCTGTAGTGTCTGCAGCGAGTTCTGTCACGGCTTCGTGCTGGGAGGGCACGCGCGGAGGAACATGTGTAGCTTGAGGGCTTCCGCCTGTTCAGATCTCGAGAAACCGTTCAATCCAACGGTTCGATGGAGTATGTTCTTGTTACAGTATTGCTCTTTTCCCGTCAACACTCAGTTCACACATTATCCTACTCATGCTCTTAATTCTTGACTATTTTTAGCACGTTCCTCTGTTTCATTGGTCAGACGAAATGTATTAATGCAACTACTCGGCTCAGCCAACAAAAACATAGATTCTAATGTATATATAATAAAAACATATTCTGATTTTACAGCTCTTTTAAAGAATATGTGACCGAGCGAGTTGGCTGTGCCGTTAGGGGCCCGCAGCTGTGAGCTTGCATTCGGGAGATAGAGGGTTCGAATCTCAGCGCCAGCAGCACTGAAGATGGTTTTCCGTGGTTTCCCCATTTTCACATCAGGTAAATGCTGGGGCTGTGCCTTAATTAAGGCCACCTTCGATGTGTCAGTCCGACATTAAACAAGTAGCAAAAGAAAGTGCATCTGTTAATTAAGCTATGTTTTAACGATGTTTGAAAACTTTTTACCATTCAGACTCTTGATTTACTTAAGCAGCTTATTATAGAGTAACATACCCTTCACATGTGAACTACGGTCCATTTTAGTACGTTGGAAACTTAATGGGATAATACTCATTTCTGTTTCATCATCATCATCATCATCATCATCATCTGTTTATCCTCCAGGTTCGGTTTTTCCCTCGGACTTAGCGAGGGATCCCACCTCTACCGCCTCAAGGGCAGTGTCCTGGGGCTTCAGACTCTTGGTCGGGGGATACAACTGGGGAGTATGACCAGTACCTCGCCCAGGCGGCCTCACCTGCTATGCTGAACAGGGGCCTTGTGGAGGGATGGGAAGATTGGAAGGGATAGGCAAGGAAGAGGGAAGGAAGCGGCCGTGGCCTTAAGTTAGGTAGCATCCCGGCATTCGCCTGGAGGAGAAGTGGGAAACCACGGAAAACCACTTCCAGGATGGCTGAGGTGGGAATTGAACCCACCTCTACTCAGTTGACCTCCCGAGGCTGAGTGGACCCCGTTCCAGCCCTCGTACCACTTTTCAAATTTCGTGGCAGAGCCGGGAATCGAACCCGGGCCTCCGGGGGTGGCAGCTAATCACGCTAACCACTACACCACAGAGGCGGGCTCTGTTTCTAAGATTATAATTGTAAATCTCACTGTTTCTTGGAGTCAGTGCTTTATTGAGCTTAACAAAGATTCGTAATATGCAAATGATCTTAGAGATCGGATTTTTAGAATAAAATACTGTTCACCGCAGACAACCACCTCATAGTTCAAG
This sequence comes from Anabrus simplex, assembly GCF_040414725.1. NCBI lineage: Eukaryota > Metazoa > Arthropoda > Insecta > Orthoptera > Tettigoniidae > Anabrus > Anabrus simplex. The sequence goes on from NC_090270.1 coordinate 265,975,880, forward strand.
TGTCCGGCTCCATGGCTAAATGGTTAGGGTGCTGGCCTTTGGTTACAGGGGTCCCGGGTTCGATTCCCGGCAGGGTCGGGAATTTTAACTATCATTGGTTAATTCCGTTGGCTCGGGGACTGGGTGTATGTGTCGTTTTCATCATCATTTCATCCTCATCATGACGCACAGGTCGCCTATGGATGTCAAAGCAAAAGACCTGCACCTGGCGAACCGAACATGTCCTCGGACACTCCCGGCATTAAAAGCCATACGCCATTTCATAGTTCGAGTGAGGGTATTTTCAGTATTATATTTGCATCTACAATTTTTGATCGGCTACGTAGTAACCTATTCCAGATGTCATTCTTTCACAAACATAATTCTTTCTTTCTTTCTTTCTTTCTTTCTTTCTTTCTTTCTTAATCCATTTGCCATCAAGGGTTGGTCTTCCCTCGGACTCGGCGAGGGATGCCACCTCTACCGCCTCAAGTGTAGTGTCCTGGAGTGTGAGACTTTGGGTCGAGGATACAACTGCGAGAAGGACCAGTATCTCGCCCAGGCGGCCTCACCTGCTATGCTGAATAGGCGGCTGGTGGGGGATGGGAAGACTGGAAGGGGTAGGGGTAGACAAGGAAGAGGAAAGGAAGCGGCCGTGGCCTCAAGTTAGGTACCATCCCGCCATTTGCCTGGAGGAGAAGTGGGAAACGACGGAAAACCACTTCGAGAATGGCTGAGGTGGAAATCGAACCCCATCTACTCAGCTGACCTCCCGAGGCTGAGTGGACCCCGTTCCAGCCCTCATACCACTTTTTAAATACAAACATAATTAACGTGATTTTCCAAGAAAGTATGTGTGTCTAGGATAATATCTAATAATTTAGTAGAATCAGTGGTTTTGAAGGTACGTGTCATTCAGCTGAAAACTTACGTCGTCATTGAAAACCCTTTTTCAATTCAGCAACATTAGTTTTTATTAATCATATTATGTTAGGTAAGGTTATGGTTATTCAGATTGGTTCGTAACTGGAGCGGTTGGCTACGCGTTTTAGTCACGTAGTTGTCAGCTTGGATTCGGGAAATAGTGGGTTCGAACCCCACTGTCGGCAGCCCTGAAGATGGTTTTCCATAGTTTTCCATTTTCACACCAGGCAAATGCTGTAATTTAGGCCACGGTCACTTCCTTCCCACTCCTAGTCCTTTCCTATCCCATCGTCGCCATAAGACTTATGTGTGACGGTGCGACGTAAAAAGGAATAAAAAGAGTAGAGCAAGGAAGTTTTTTATTCATAACTGTAATGGATGAGATAAAGAACAGAATCAAAGAGAAGACTAACGACAACGATTTCAAATCCCCTACGTTTACAGACGATGGAGTAAAATTGAATGGCGTATGGCTCTTAGTGCCGGGAGTGTCCGAGGTTATGTTCGGCTCGCCAGGTGCAGGTCTTTTCATTTGACACCTGTAGGCGATACCTTTGCTGGCAGGACGTAGTGTTTACAGCGCACTATGTCTTCTGGTATGGGCTAGAGCAATATTGTTACTTTCATTGATCTGTCTCAGCTTTATCCTTGGCTTTGACAAGATGAAAGTGACTGAGGTATGAGTGATGCTAGTAATGCCATTCCTTATGCAGCCAGTCCCTGCTAAGTATAGTGTGAACATGTTGCTCATAGGGTCAGTTGGTGCATGCATTTCAGTGTAATAGCAACTTCTGGCTCGGTGAGGAAAGCAACGGGAAACTACCTCACTCCTCATTTCCCTAGTACGCCTCTTCAGTGATGCCTAGGCCATTTATGACAGCTGACGGCGGAGCTGTTGAGGATCCAACCAGCCTTCGGGCTGAGGACTAAACATACATACCAGTAGGCGACCTGCGCGTCGTGATGAGGATGAAATGATGATGAAAACAACGCATACACCCAGTCCCCGTGCCACAGAAATCAACCAATGATGGTTAAAATTCCTGACCCTGCCGGGAATCGAACCCGGGACCCCTGCGACCAAAGGCCAGCACGCTAACCATTCAACCATGGAGCTGGACAACGATATAAAAAAGCTCAACGATGTAGATCATTTCAGAAAATAATCGATACCATGCAGAGATCACCAGCAAAGCCCAAAAGGGAGCACATTTATGACGTCAGGTGCAAAAACTTCTACACCGTCATCACGTACAGCCTCGAAATCTGCCCTTCAGCTGGCAGAGATATTATCAAGTTTCAAATAGTGGAAATGAAATGCCTAAAAAAAAAAAAAAAAAAAAAAAATCTGTAATACATTAGTAGACCCAAGCGAGACCTTATATTCGGACACATGGTATGGAAACAAAACGGTTGAAACCACAAAGAACTACAAGAAAGTAGCTAGAAACTTTGGTTCAAGACAAGAAACTAGGGGGTTGACCAAGGAAACCGTAGCTCGGTCAGATCAAGCAAGATGTGGAGGAAGGAGCGCAACAGATGCTGCAGGAAGAAACCTACCTAGGCAGACACTTGTATCCCAACACCCACCGAGCAGCTAAAGACGGCCTATGATGATGTCAGTTATTTTCAGATACGTTTTGTTTAATTAGTTCAAATGACGGAAACCTAAATAAAGTGAAAGGCAAATTACGTCCGGAAGCAGAGACGCTTGACTAATTTGATTTTCTCCTACATCAGATCGTCCGGAACTTTTTTTCTTCGGCGTCACTGACATGAGGCATGATGAGAATAGGGGGCGACTATTACATAAAGTAACAGCGACTTTTATTTCCTAATGGTCTATGTCAAACACAAGATAAATATACAAAAATATTCTCATGTGAAACGTAGACTTCTCAGATTAAAGCTGTGTACAGAAAATATTCACAAGCCACCGGGTTATTGGATTTACCCAGGAACTTTCGGTCGAGAGTTCAGCTCTCAGTAGTCAGCGTCCTGACCTTCAGTTCTCAGAGTCCAGGGTTCGATTCCCAGCTGGGCCAAGGGATTTTTAATCTTAAGCGGTTAATTCCCTTGACTCAGGGACTGGATATTTGTGCTGTTCCCAACATTCCTGCAACTCACACAACACTATCCTCCATTACACTAACACGCAGTTTCCCCATACACTGCAGACGCCGCCCATCGTCGCCTTACAAGGGATGCACCAGGCTTGCAATAGCCACACGAAATTATTTATTGTTATTCGGTTGCGGGACATCAAGTTAGACATCTCACAAGCGATAGAGTTTATGACTTCCTTTCCGTTTAGAAAAAAAAATTATAAGTATTTTATGGTTCTTCACCTTTCTCGTTCCTAAAGGGCGGGGAACACAACCGTGAATACCCTCGCATCATAGTATGTGAGTTATAAATTAAAGTAAGTACTAAGTAACGTTACTATTGAACCTTCCTTCCTTCCTTCCTTCCTTCCTTCCTTCCTTCCTTCCTTCCTTCCTTCCTTCCTTCCTTCCTTTCGCTTCTCCATCCTTAAACTATATTCTTTCTCTTTCATAGTCCTTACATTTCTTTTAACTGTGCGTAATTTTTGGCCCGATTCATCGTGTAGAAACTTGGATCAATATTCCATTAAATGTTACAAATACAAAACGATTTCATGAATAAAAATGAGAATGAAATAAGTTACCAATAAAAGGAAGTTTGAAAAAAAGACGTACAGTTGAAAACAACAGGGTATACAAATCATTTTAAAATAAAATTACCGAGCTCGATAGCTGCAGTCGCTTAAGTGAGGCCAGTATCCAGTAATCGGGAGATCGTGGGTTCGAGCCCCACTGTCGGCAGCGCTGAAGATGGTTTTCCGTGGTTTCCCATTTTCACACCAGGCAAATGCCGGGGCTGTACCTTAATTAAGGCCACGGCCGCTTCCTTCCACTTCCTAGGCCTTTCCTATCCCATCGTCGCCACAAGACGTATCTCTGTCAGCGCGACGTAAAACAAATAGCAAAAAAAAAAAAAAAAAAAAATTAAACGAGAAATTGAGTGTTGATATGGTAAGTTAAGGGTTATTCGTCTAAATGCATGTTGTTTCGCCACTGTACACTCTGCCACCTTCCTGCAATGTCTTATACAAACATTTTCTTTAGGTGTCATATCGAGCAACTCACTTTACGTTTTAAAAATAGTAATGCATGTAAATAAGAAAGTACAGCGTGGCTTTTAGTTCTGGTACTTTTCACTTACAGCTACGTGTGAATATGTTCCATGTTCTGGCACTCTGCGCATGTCCACACTCAAGAACACGGATCGAGAATTTTAATTGCAAATCTCGAAGTGTTAAAGGACTTTCATCTTTCTCTATACAGGCCGAAACGACATTTGCGTTAAGGAATTTATTGTGATAAGCTGACATCTCGAGAGTGATTAGCTAGTGTCAGATGTAATTATAGTATGGGAAACCTAGATTATTCAAAGAAATAAAAATATACTTCCCCTGTCGGGATTCATGGGTTTCGTCAATTCGAAAAATATTGAATACTACGACGGTGGGAGACATATTCTTACAAAGGCTATCAAGTGCAGACACTGCTTGAGCACAGTGCCATTCACCCGATGGTTTTGTTTCAGAGATTCATTGATCACAGAAAGTCTACTGCTCTACTAGGATCAACGAACAGAGTCGACGGCTATGAAGTGTTCTGCCAATCACTCTTCTTTCTTCTTCTTCTTCTGTCACTTTTCTCTCGCCCTAGTGGGATCGCGGGCGCGAACTGTCACACGTATGGATTTGGCCTTATTTTACGGCCGGATGCCCTTCCTGGCGCCAACCCCATGTGGAGGGATATATTCACTTACGCGTGTAGTGAGGTGTGTTGTACGCGTATGGAGAGGTGTGTATTGAGACAAACACTCGCGCCAAATCTGTGTTCCTTCTTTCGAAATTTGGATTTAACCATTTTTTTCTATAATTGCGTTACGTCGCACCGACACAGATACGCCTTATGGCGACGATGGGTTAGGAAAGGGCTAGGAGTGGGAAGGAAACGGTCATGGTCTTAATTAAGGTACAGCCCAAGCATTTGCCTGGTGTGAACATGGGAAACCACGGAAAACCATCTTCAGGGCTACCGACAGTGGGGCTCGAACCCACTATCTCCCGAATGTAAGCTCACAGCTACGCGTCCCTAACAAAAATTGCAAGTGGCATTGTTGGATGCACTATTCCATTGAAAAAAAAAATGAAAACCTACAGCCTGTTTTCCAGTCTTTGACCGGGTCAGGGATGTGATGAATGAACCAGATATAGGCTATTATTACAATGGGGTCGCCACTCCCAAGGTGATATTAATGACTGATAAATGCTATGAAATGAGGATGTAGAGTGTTGCTGGAATGAAAGATGACAGGGAAAACCGGAGTACCCGGAGAAAAACCTGTCCCGCCTCCGCTTTGTCCAGCACAAATCTCACATGGGGTGACCGGGATTTGAACCACGGTATCCAGCGGTGAGAGGCCGACGCGCTGCCGTCTGAGCCACGGAGGCTCCGCACTATTCCATTATACATCAATAAACCGTGAATGTCAAATACAACATCTACGAATAAAATTGCGTTCTGAAATTAAATAATATACTCAAGAAACAGGAATTATTAATATATAGGTCTACATTAATTAACTTTCATAATTCAAAAGTAAAAATTCAAACAAATACTGTTCCTGTTATAAATTCCGGAAAGTCCATGTCGTGAGGAAGGAGGTAACAGAACTCCCGTCCCTTAAAGAACCAGTGTGTTACAGACGTGTCTGCCTAGCGTCCCTTTAACTGTGGAAATCTTGACAGGTAAGATAACCACAAATTGTGTAAATGCAAAAATTATCACATAAATGTACTTAACTCCATGATCGCTTTCCAGTTATGGGGCTCTAGGATGAGAAAGTCTGCCACATGATCGACTTAAGAATAACACAGAATATAACAAAACCGGAATGGGCCCCAAAACACTTGAGGTTAGCAAAAATTGAGTCAATTGCAGATTCAACAGCGAATTACTTCCTACTTAGTTCCCATAAAAACGTCTTAACTAGCGGAGGGTAATGGACTGTGTAGCCACGGGGCGCCGGACAATTACAGGCAAGTAAACAGAAAAGCAAAACTGTCACGCCAACAGACCTCATCGACGAGCAACGCTTTTTTTTTTCAGCAGTGACAACACAAAGTGTTCTGAATCTCCTGTCTTTCGCATTTCTGAGCAGGTAATCAACACTAACTGACAACCATCACAACTCATGAATCATAAAGCACTGACGCAAGTGTAATAGACAAGTATAACTTGGAAACAATATAAATATCGAGCTCGAATTATTATTACTATTATTATTATTATTATTATTATTATTATTATTATTATTACTTCTTTGAAGTTGTTTACATTTATTATTATTATTTACGTAGTTACGTACGGACGATCGTATTATTTGAGAGGTTATGTCATGAAATATCTGCTGTATATATATTAATATGAGTTTATTTAACGTAATTAAATGAAATGGCGCATGGCTTTTAGTTTCGGGAATGTCCGAGGACATGTTCGGCTCACCAGGTGCAGGTCTTTTGATTTGACTCCCGTAGGCGACCTACGCGTCGTGATGAGGATGAAATGGTGATGAAGACGAAACATACACCCAGCCCCCGTGCCAGCGAAATTAACCAATGATGGTTAAAATTCCCGACCCTGCCGGGAATCGAACCCGGGGACCCCTCTTACCAAAGGCCAGCACGCTAACCATTTAGCCATGGAGCCGGACATTTAACGTAATAACACGTAATTAATAGCATATAATTTATTATTACTTGTACATATGATGTATAATCCACTGCAATATTGTGCAACACACTGTAATAGTCTAGAACAACGCAATGTACGACTCGAATTGTGTAGAAACTCCCTTACATTGTAAATAGGCTATTGCAGATTCTCGAATTTACGAGAAAACATGTTACGTCATATTCTTCTAGAAGCCTGGCCAGGCAACGTACATAAAGAGGCAGTCTTGGAAGTAGAGTGGAGTGTTTTGACGAGACTTGTGTGGAAGTCGTGTTAGCCGAGTGTTTGAAGTCAAGTATGTGAACTGGTTATGTTGGTTGGTTGGTTGACATGCAAGTGCTTCAGTCTCCAGTCTTCTTCTACTTCTTCGTAGAAGTTTTTTGTTTCAAGATGGAAGTTTATTAGTGCATGTACAGAATATATGTAAATAAGTTGTAAATAAAACAGTGTACACGGTAGACAGTATTTCGTGTGTGCGTCTTTGTGGCTACATCACTGTATACTTTTTATGCTAGTACTTGCTATGGCGCTGTTAATCGGTTAATCACGACAAACGACATTTTGTGCGTATTTCCAATAAGCATTTTTCTTAATAATTAAATAAAGTAAAAGAAATAATTAGTTGATAAAACAACAGAGTTTGTACAAATTGCTTTTTTAAAATTTAATTGCTATAATTCGGAATTTCAGAAGGCAAAAATGGAATTTAAAAATGTAAGGTTTTCTTCACAAAGTTACAAAGTTGGGGGGGGGGGGGGAATCCTTGACCCCCCACCCAATGGCCGCCACTGCCCGCAGAGAAACAGGACAAGGGTTGAACAACAACAACAACAACAATAATTCATTTGCTCATGCTGTGGACAGCCTATGTTCTCATGTCTTAATTTATTACCCTATCAAGTTACACTGTAATCCGTCTGGAGCAGCCCAAAAGGGTCACCTGTTAATCTTTTCTGGACTTTTCCTGATAGGCAATATGAAGGTCTCCACTCCGTACAGGACGCTTCCATCATGTGCATGTTCATTCTCCGTTTTCGTCACGTTAATCAACAGGCGGAAAGTAGGAGAGAAACTGGCAGGGAACAGTTGAAGGAGGTCACGCGTCTCACCAGGCGGCCATCGACCCTCCGAGCTAGAGACACACTAACAGACACTATGACACTAAATATCGATCATATCGACTGATTGTGTTAAGTCTCATAGTACCAGGATATTTCGTAATCATAAGAACTGAGACAATAAAAAAAAAAAAAAGCAGTTGTCTCCGTCAAGGCCATGAAGGTCCTTGGAAGGGTGGAAGGTTAAGGCTTCCACTGTCCGTAACCTCGGTACCAGATGGGGTAGAGTGGTTAGTTAGCTCTAGGCCCGGCCGCCTTTGCTCCCTGGAATTAACCTGGTACTGGTTTCTGGTGTAGGTTGAGTGAACCTTAGGACCATACTGTATGAACTTCCGAAAGTGGAAATCTCGTTACTTAAATTTTTGACTTCCCGACGGGGAATCGAACTCACGTCTTTTCGGGTGAACCGAGCACGCCCCTATCGCCTCGGCCAGGCAGCTCCTAAGAACTAAGACAATACTGGACAAAATTATGAATACGCAGTTTGTTGATCTAAATATTAATATGGCAGCTGTGACAAACAACATATTGTAATCATTCGGCAAAAGCACCAGTTCATAAACGAAACAGTTGCGTATTAAAAAACTGTAAATCAGTTGTGTAGAAACACAGTAGTTATGATGATGATGATAATGCTTGTTTAAAGGGGCCTAACATCCAGGTCATCGGGCCCTAATGGTACGAAATGTAATGACAATTTAAAAGTTCAAAATCATCCAATGATCAGATTTTTTAATGTGATGATTGATGAAGAATGAATGGATGGGTATGAATTTAAAACAATCATTGGATCCGACCGAGAAACTATCATAAACAATGGTATTACTGACCAAGGAACTGCTTCTAAAGCACAAGGATGCTTGTTGTCTAAAGGGGTCCAAAATCCAGGTCAACGGCCCCTCATAATGGTACTTATCACTAGTAAAGTAGAACCATGGTAATTGTCATGTTACGGTACTAATCAAAAGTAGTGTAGACTCACGGTGTTCCACACATTATGGTACTACTCACAAGTATTGTACGTCGCACAGGTAACGCAGACATATGGTGTTTCTCACATAATGGCACCACTCATAGGCAACGCAAACCCATGGTGTTCCTCACATAGGTGTACTAATCACGGGTGCCGGTATTCCCGTGGTGTTCCTCATATAGTGGATACTAACCACAGGAAACGCAGACCCACGGTGTTTCTCACGATGGTACTAATCACGGGTACTGGAAACCTATAGTGAACCATTCTCTACTACTACTAGTAGTAATCACAAACCTATTGTATACCTAACATAGTGGTACTACTCGCAAGTAAAGGAGACCCATGGTGTTCCCCGCGTGATGGGACTACTAATCACACGTAGTTTCATAGTTCTAATACAATCGTCCCAGGGTTGCCCCTTTTAGTCGCCTCTTACGACAGGCAGGGGATACCGTGGGTGTATTCGTCTGCGTCCCCCACCCTCAGAGGGTGAATGTTTATTTAGTTTATTGTTTATTGTCAGTTTCTGTATATTTTATTTTTGTAAACATTCCATGAGGGGGGGAGGGGGCAGGTTCTAACCCCCCAGTAACACCCCCTCATTGGCTACGCCCTTGAAACTCACCTAACACCTTGTTTAGGGTCTGTCCGTGACACTGTGGAGTCTGGAGGCGCCGCTTACTTCCCATCAAAATACTGTACGCAGCTCCTTCACGAAGGAACAGAGAAAGTGTCCTTCATCGTGTACAAAATTAGTATTACTGTTATAACTGAGGACAGTTAAGGTGCTAATAACGACCTGTTCAAGAAACTTTCCCCGAGTTCTCAAGCGCACTATTGTTGAGTGTCTTTGTTCCTGATTGGACGGCTCGAGTTTTGATAGTCTATTCAGAAAGAATATTTGTCTCTACATAAATGGCTTCTGTATGTGTCTGGGCTGTAGCCATCAAACAAAACTTGTACTTATTAGAGATTCACAGTATAAACCTCTTTCTGTATCATAACGAGCATACAAACCTCCAGGGTCAAGAGCAGAGCTAGGATTTTGATAACTTGTCATCTTTTAATTGGTTCACAATAGACACTGTTGTACAGAAATCCTAATCATAGTTCACACGCACATTGTAGAAATGCTAATTCATTAGGTCATTTGTTGTCAGTTTTTGCCATTTTGTATTTCTAGGTCATTTTCTAAAATTATAGGTCATTATTTGGTGATTTTATGGAATTTATTAGACTAATTTATACTTTTTGAGTCGTTTTATTACATGTTGAAGGATTTTGCAGCAATTACGCATGTGGTATTGGATATTATCGCAACTAAATCATAATTGTGTGTTGGTTTTGAAAATGTTCAGAGTTCTAATAGGATTAAGCTTGGCTGAGTCGTTAGTGTCAAGCCGGGTCTGGTTCATTTCTTTGAATGGGCTGGGTGTTTGTGTTCGTACCAACATACTCCTCTTCATATGATACACAACCCAACACACTACCAACCACCCACGCACCCAATAAACCCGACAGGCAGCTCATCCATCCGTAAAACAAAACAACGTCCAAGACCACATAGGCTAAGTGGACCTTGAACCAGCTCTTAGATCCAGGTTTAAAATACCTAACCTGGCCGGGAATCGAACCCAAAGCCTCCGGGTAAGAGACAGGCACGCTACCCCTACACCGCGGGGCCGGCACAATAATAATAATAATAATAATAATAATAATAATAATAATAATAATAATAATAAAAATAATACGGTGTGGCTATAGATAACCACCTCCGATGAGTGTGGGTGTGTGGTGTGAGAGTTGGAGGGATCTAGGGGACAGCACAAATATCCAGTTACCGAGTCCAGGGAATTTGCCGTATAGGAATAAAAATCCCTTGACCGGGTGGGAACCCAACAACACTAGGCCATAACTGAAGATACTTTCAAAAAATGTTAAGTATGTCCTACGGATACATGGATACATTTGATTTTGATTTGATTTGACTCCCGTAGGCGACCTGCACGTCGTGATAAGGATGAAATTATGATGGAGACGTCATATACACCCAGCTCCTGTGCAAGCGGAATTAACCAACTATGGTTCAAATTCCCAACCCTGCCGGGAATCGAACTCGGGACCCCTGTGACCAAAGGCCAGCACGTTAACCATTCAGCCATGGAGCCGGACTTTGTAACAGGATGTTTCAAATGATGGAGCAAATACAGTACAACACCGGATATGCGACCAGCCCCGAGGCCAAGACGCTGACTACTCAAGCCGTGAAGTCGGACCGCCGGAAGGAGAATAATACGATTAAGCATATAAACAAAGTAAACAATTCGCATATCATCGGTGGTTTAAAAACGCAAAAAATGCAAACGTTCCTCGAAAGATTCCACTGGTCTACAAAATAGAACTTTTTTTCTTTCACAAGAACTAAGTTAACCGAATCTCTGCGTTTCATGCTGAGCTCAAAAATGCTTTCATATTTCTTCCACCGGGCAGGGTTCTTTTGTGGCGCCCGTTTGAAGTTTTTAGCATTAGTATTAGCGTAATGCTAAATTATAAATATACACCTCATTCGGGGTTACCTAAAATATTGCATATGATGATTTTGGAGGATTTTTGCCTTGCTTTCAAAGAATATTGAACGATTTCGTTTAAGATTAGGGCTACTGTATGTGCTTTATGGATTCATAGCCCCTATGTTGAGTCAGTTGTGTGTGTGTGTGTGTGTGTGTGTGTGTGTGTGTGTCGTGTCTGAAATACGAGGGTCGAGTCATAAGTCATGGCAACTATTTTTCTCTCGCGAACAGGAGACAACACGAAAAATCTAAGATATGCATTTGGAAATATAGGGCATGCACTTATGCATAGTGCCTGAAGACAAATTCTGACTTCAGGAGACTCTCGTAGGAAAGTGACAGAACACGCGCAATTGGTAAACACTGTTTTATATTGGTATAGACAGCAAATACACAAGACTACGTACAAAGGACAGGTCTCCACTGGTTACAGAGCTTCGAAATAATCACCAAAGGTTCGTTGCCAGCGGTGGGGCAGGCGCTGAATACCATTCGCTGCATGTGTATCGCTAACGTGTGACACCTCTCTCCGAAATGCTGTTACGATGTCCTCTTTGTTAGCAAACCGTTGTCAACCTAATGCTTTCCGCAGCTCTGCATGGCACTAGCGTGATTTCTCCCGCGAAGAACTGCTATTTTAATATACGATCGTTGCTCCTGCTTGTTGACTTCCATTTTATGACGCTCTCACTCACACACTGAACTCGGGGGCATGCTTAGACCAACACTGTTGCTTACATACACCATCTAGTGGCATCATACACAAGTACATACCGTACGTTTCCAAATGCATATCTTAGATTTTCGTGTTGTCTACTGTTCGCGACAAGAAAAAAAATAGTTGCTATGACTTATGACTCGACCTACGTATACAGTTGCTGCTGAAGTTTGATATTTTTTTAAATATTCATTTTAAATTTCATCTTAAATGAAATATTTTAATATTCTTTGACAGCAATTGTGTATCGAGTAGAGCAACAATATTAAATGTCATCATTTCCCCACCTGACGATGGAGTCTAGACTCTGAAACACTTTCTGTAGTAGAACATTCAATAAAAATAAAGAAAATAATATACAGGTAGCAAATTTAACTATGCATAAAGAAGGTCACGGACAAGACCTACATAAAACCTGGGTTTTTTCCGTTGCTTTCCTCACTGCACCAGCTGGAGCTACTAGACTATACATCGGCATGGCAACTTATTCAAATGTATACACTAACTGTTGCTACGAGCGAAACCTTCACACCATTCATCGCAGGGACTAGCTTCATAAGGGAAGGCGCTACTACCTCAGCCACTTTCATACAATCAGAGCCAAGATGAGACTGAGAAAGACCCATGTAGGTGAGGGTGGAAGAGAGATTCACAGTATCCCCTGCCCGCTGCATAAGCTGATCGAAAGAGAATTCCAGGGTCTCTTAACTTGGGAGTGCAGGCTGACGACTACGGGACACACGGCTGAGTCTATCGTTGCTTCCACTTATTTGTACCAAGGTCCTCACTATCGTCTTTCCTATCCGACCTTCCTTGAGCAACTCTTGTTCATTTCCAACCCCGAAACCCCGAGGTATAGAGGTTTTCATTTTCAGGCCCTTCCTTTTTCCGATCCCTTCATTCTTCGAAGGACCAGACCTCCCTCACTTACCGTCTGGTGTTAAAAGAGGATGGTTGCCCATTTGATTTCCTCTTAAAACAATAATTATCTCACCAGAAATGGATCTGGGCTTTGGAATTTACCTGATAAAATTAAAATTCAGCAATAGTCGCCCAATGGAGTTCCAGTTTCTCTGCCATCTAGTAGAGGAAAAGGGAGTGCGAAAATTCACGTGCAGGCAGCCTAAGTGGCTGCATACGGCAGCCGATTGTTATTTCTTAACGTATAAAATACAATAGCTAGGTAGAAGCATTTTCGAATACATGTAAATGTTGATAATATTTTTCTGTGATATGAGACGTAAGTAGGAGAACGTTTATTAGAGAGACCAATTTTAAGAATCAGTAATTACAAGGCCTAACACTTAAATCCTGTGATTTGTATCAACTTGCTTCTTCAGCTATTATAGGCCTAAGACCTTCATGTAACTTGCAATCAGGTCATTAACTTTAAAATGAGTATCCATTTTCTACATCCTTCTGATTCCTTAGCTAAATATTCAGCTTTACGGCACTACGGTTCAGTGGGTGCAGGGTTTGATTCTCGGCCGAGTCGGGTATTTTAGCCTCATATAGTTAATTCCTGTGACTGGGTGTTCGTCTTTGTCTCAATACACACGTCTTCATATAAGCACAATACACCACACCACCAACAACCACACTCTTTACATAGGGCTGCCGTCAGGAAGGACATCCGGCTGTAAAGTGGGGCCAAGTCGAGATGTGCAACATAGTTCGGACCCTTGACCCCACAGGGTGTGGGGGTAAGCATCGGAATAAGAATAAGAATAATAAGAATATATTTCCTACATTCGAAATCTTGCTTAGGCTTGTGTGCAATGGCGGCAAATGTCGCTTCGAACATTTATTTTCAGTTGTTCAACATCGCATTAACACATACAATGCGGCCGTGGCTAATTAGAATATAGCCTAGTGTCAAAATGGAAATCATCTTCAGGTCTACCGACGTTGGGATTCGAACCCACCATCTCCTGAATACAAGCGCACAGTTAGCAAATTCGCAATTAATGCATCATTTTATGCCACTGATTCAATAAGCGATCCAAACCGATCTTAATGTTGTGCTTGAGCTGGTCGTTCTAATAGAAAGTTGCTATCGTTCTAAGATGAGATAAAAAATGGTGAACATCGTGGAGTACAGGCGAGTGCACGGCCGCTCCCAGTGAAAGCTTCATTGCCCCATCAGTTGGTACAAGCGAGCAAGTGCTACAATCTGAAAAGCACGGCTGGTAAAGCAAATCTGTTTTCATAAAATTTGTTTTTTATGAAAAATGTGTCGTATAGGCTGACCAAAGATCTGCGGGACCACCACCACTGCACGCTATCCCCAGACATAAATCTTCGACCTACAACAATTCCTTCATTATTATGGCCTTGAGTAGGATCTGCTTTCGTAAGAGCTCATAGGAATAGAAAATCCTGGAAGTTTTCAAAGTGCCTGCTTCCGAAATATCTCAATGGGAGGAACTGTTAGCATGTTTCTGTGTTGGTGGATAGTGTGGTGGGTTATTTGTGTTTAAAGAGATGTGTATTCAAACTAACACAAACACGCAGTCGCCGAAATTCCCAACCCGACTAGAAAACTAATCCGCGACTCTCTGAATCGAAGATTGCTATGCTGACCAGTCAGCGAAGGAAATAAATAAATAAATAAATAAATAAATAAATAAATAAATAAATAAATAAATAAATAAATAAATAAATAAATAAATAAATAAATAAATAAATAAATAAATAAATAAATAGATAGATAGATAGATAGATAGATAGATAGATAGATAGATAGATAGATAGATAGATAGATAGATAGATAGATAGATAGATAAATAAATAAATAAATAAATAAATAAATAAATCACGCATTACAACATTACAACACGATGATTAAACGCGAATGTGTCTATGGACGTGAATGCCTCCGAGTTACTGGAAAGGCTGGTCTGAGAGAAGCCGAGAGGTTTCTGAGGAAGATCTCTCGAAAGATAATGGGCCCAAAGATCGTGGCTGGACAATACAGGTTGCGAGGACGGGAGGAACTATTATCAAAAAATGACTGATGGAATCCATCAAGGAGCAACGACTCAAGTTCTGTGGTCATCTGTTTAGAAAGGATGACAAGCGGTTGACTAAGACAATTTTTACCATGCTCGATAGTAGACCTAACACATGTGAGAAGTAGTTCAGGAGGGGGAGGCGGGGGGGGGGGTATCAGGAAGGATCTGAAGAAATAAAAAACGAAATCGTGAGTACATTGTTAACAGAAGCAACTACCGACACCTGATCAGTAACTTCAAGGACTTTCGCGAAGAAGAACAGCAGGACAGCCGGTGGACGAGAGAGAGAATGCAACTATACTAGGCTGCGAAGGAGGCTTCTAAAAATGTTTAAATGTTGCTTATTGTGGTCTCTAATGGCAGCCGTAAATGTCTAAAATAAATAAATAAATAAATAAATAAATAAATAAATAAATAAATAAATAAATAAATAAATAAATAAATAAATAAATAAATAAATAAATAAATAAATAAAAGTCACCTCCGTACAGGTCATGAAGGCCCTTGGAGGAGTGGAAGATAAAGGCTTCCACCATTGGGGTATAGTGGTTAGCTCTACACCCGGCCGCCTTTGCCCCCAGGAATTAACCTGGTACTCATTTTTGGTGTAGGCTGAGTGAACCTCAGGGCCATATGCAGCTAAATAAATAAATAAATAAATAAATAAATAAATAAATAAATAAATAAATAAATAAATAAATAAATAAATAAATATCAGGATGGACAGCCAGAGACTCACTTCAAGAATCTTCAACACTGTATCTAGAGGGAAAGCAACAAATGCCAAATGGACGAATTTAGTGCGGAAAGACCTACAATACCTAAACATTGATCACGTTGACATTTACAACCGAGATAAATTCAGAAAGTTAGTCAAGACATCTGACTCTCTCCAGTCACTAACAACTAAATCACTGCGTCCAGGAGTAGGAGTGAAATGGACTCAAGAAAGGAAAGACATCCATAGCGCTAGAATGAAGGAATATTGGGCTAAGAGGAAGAAAAGGGCTCACCAGAGTTAAGAACCACGTGGTCCATCGTAGGCCTAAACGAAGAAGAAGAAGAAGAAATAAATAAATAAATAAATAAATAAATAAATAAATAAATAAATAAATAAATAAATAAATAAATAAATAGTGTTTAGGTTTTTTTAAAAAAAGAGATGATTCCTGACGTTATGCTGTATAACGACAATTCTAGATTTAGCAGAGACCAACCGCTAGCAGTTGGCGTGTGGCGCCGCTCGGGTGGACAACCAGGCTCTCTCCGCCACCACCAGCTGATCGCACGATAAAAGTTTCCTCTCTTTCAATCCCTGACATGAATACTACTCTCCTTCTGTCGCGTAAGAAGGCCATCGGCACGAACACAACCAAGATCAAGGCTCCGCGGAGCGGCTTCAAGGCTGTGATTAGAATGTTCATCAAGGAGAGATGCAATTTAGGAAATCGCTCGGAGTGCTGGGCCAGACACAACAAAGCACGAGCAAGCCCTTCATGCAATGGAGATGAAAATGTTCCATTGGTCGTTGACCACGTCAAGAATGATCATATACGAAAACAGATGGAAATGACAGCAATATAAGGACAAAATGCAAGAAACGCGGCACGGGCGGTATGGACAAAGCACTAGAAGCGATGAAAATTATATTTAAAAAACAGCTCTCCACTATGATCCCTTTTTGCTATTTTGCTTTACGTCGCACCGACACAGATAGGTCTTACGGCGACGATGGGATAGGAAACGGCTAGGAGTGGGAAGGAAGCGGCCGTGACCTTAATTAAGGTACAGCCCCAGCATTTGCCTGGAGTGAAAATGGGAAACCACGAAAAACCGCCTTCAGGGCTGCCGACAGTGAGGTTCAAACCCCCTATCTCCCGATTTCAAGCTCACGGCTGTCCGTCTCTAACCGCACGACCAACTCGCCCGGTAGACATGGAGTGACAGGTCTCAAGTCCACACATGACGTCGGCAGAAAGAAGTGGTGATCAACAACCAAATAAGCGGCCACTCCCCAAATGGAGTGAGCTATATGGACCATTTTTAACTACATACCAGCCCTCCTCCCATTATTACATTTCTGCCAGTACATGGAATCGAACCCGAGCCCCCGAGCACGGCAGCTAATAACACTAATCGTTACGCTACGGAGGCGGACAACAAACTAATAATAATAATAATAATAATAATAATAATAATAATAATAATAATAATAATAATAATAATAATAATAATAATAATAATAATAATAATAATGAAACGAAAATTTACAGCCTGTTTCCAGTCATTCGGCTGTGGCAGGAATCGAATGTATAAAGCCCCATCTAGCAGCGAGGATAGGAATTGTGCCTGCTACCGAAGCCTGCCACACTCCTCTAGGGCAATGATTAATGTCTGACAGATGAAATGACATTATATTGGAGTGTGTTGCTGGAATGAAAGATGACAGGAAAAACAGGAATAACCGTAGAAAACATGTCCAGCACAAATTTCACATGGAGTGACCGGGGTTTGAACCACAGAACCCAGCGGTGAAAGGCCAGCGCGCTACCGCCTGAACCACGGAAGCTCTACTACTACTACTACTACTACTACTACTACTACTACTACTACTACTACTACTACTACTACTACTACTACTACTACTGAACACAACATTCCATGGTTCTCGTGAGATTCCGTGTTTGTATGTTCGGTTTTCATCCCGAAGGCTGGTTGGAACCTCAACAACTCCGCCATCAGCTGTCATAGACAGCTTAGGTGCCACTGAAGAGGCGTCCTAGAGGAATGAAGAGCGAAGTAGTTTCCGATTGCTTTCTCCACCGAGCCAGAAGGTTCTATTGCATATCAGTCAGCCAATCCCACTAAAATGCACGCACGCACCAACCGACCCTATGAGCGACATTTTTACACCATTCGTAAGACAGGATAGGAGGTTCTTCTTTACGATGACGTCTGCTAGGGACCACGTGTCAATTTCAATTCATCCTTCCTTGTTGTCTGCTCTGGCCCTTCATTCCTTCATCATTGCATTATGCTTTATTCTTCTCTAGTCAGACCACTCTGGACCGGGTTTCCGTTTCATTCTTCTTTGGAATCCTTTCATTCTTAAACCTTTCTTTTTAAAATCTTTCTATAGTTTCCTCTTCTCGTATTTCTTTCTAAATCTCTCTTGAACTCTTGTATCCTCTCGTTGTTGACATTTTCTCCCAAAGGTACTTGAATATCTGTTTTGTCAATGTGTTATCATCCATTCTATACATGTGTCCAAAAAATAGCAATGTCCTTTTTGTTCTTCTATGTTCTAGTATATTTTCTTATTACTTCTTACTTTCCAGTGTTCTGTTGTTTTCATGGGTCCTAAGATTTTTCTAATGATTCATGATGCAATGTTCGTTTTAGTTAAAACGACACAAATGGCTCATCTGGTATTTGAAATAACTGAGGCACTTCCTGAAGTGATATGGTGTACAAAATTTGAATTTGATATTTATAATATAATAGTTTTATTGCAGCCAAATGGTCATGTAAATAAGTACATTAATTCTAACATTTCCAAGCCACATAGGTCTCATTCTTCTGAACAGAATTTAATCAGCGATTTCCCTCTATTAGGACATGTTAAGACGTGGTATCTATCACATTCACGATCGCACAATTTACACATGCATCCGAATTCAGGTTCATGAAATGTTTTGGTTTTGCAAAGCTTAAAGTGAAAGCCATGAACAGCCAATCTAATTACAATATGTCTTAATTCGTAGTTCTCCGTGGTTTCCCATTTTCACACCAGGCAAATGCTGGGGCTGTATCTGAATTAAGGCCACGGCCGCTTCCTTCCAACTCCTAGGCCTTTCCTATCCCATCGTCGCCATAAGACCTATCTGTGTCGGTGCGACGTAAAGCCGCTAGCAAAAAAAAAAAAAAAAAAAAAATTCGTAGTTCACTTCCATCCATCCCCGCGTTGTCATAGCATCTGTTGCATAGAAATCTAACCAAATGTCTTCTCTTGTCTGCTTCAGTTCCGTAAGTAGTCGATCGTAATAAATCGTCGATGGTAGTGACATCTTGAGGCGTAGCTCTTCGATCAGGAAAGATTCCCTCGTCAGAACATACACAAGTCGAGATAGTGTATACTTCGAAAGCCCCAGAGCTCTCTTTAAGTATGCGGCTTTGACTTTCTCTATTCGTCGTAGACTATTAATATTTAGGTATTCCCAGACGAGTTGTAGACCATAGGTGATTATAGGCACAACTTTAATATTGAAGAGCTGTATCGCTGCTTTAACTGACATCTTACATAAATCTTTGATTTCATTCACTGCTTTAAATGACAAGATTGTCTTATTCTCTATGTGTTTTGTGAAAACATCACCTCTGGTTTGGAATATGACTCCCTGATATTTGAAGTGACTAACCCTTGTTAGTTCTTTACCATTGTAATGGACTCTGTCAGTCACTGCTGGTCTTCCCCCTTTTCTGAAAATCATGTGGACAGTCTTTTGGTCATTTATGCTGAGATCAATTTCATGTGCCCATGCTGCCAGAAGATCAAAGGACTCTAGCAGGTCCTCCAGCCGTTCTGCAGCGAGAACCATATCATCTTTATTTAAGAATCAACCAACATATCCCCACTATAGGCGACTAAGGGTTGATGTATGAAAACTGAAAGGAAACCTTTAGGAAAGAATTGAAAATATATGATTGAAGTAGAATTTCAATGTGAAGATGTAGGTACTGTAAGGCAAGGCACATCTCATGGAAACACTGAGGGACGGCTTAAGACTCTGTTCAGGCACTGAAGGTGTAAGCAGTAGAATGGAATACTACCATGAGAATCTTGTGAATGAGACGGAAGGATACGAACAACTAACAGGTAATGAGGACAAAGATAGCGCACAGAAGGATCTGTGTTGCAATCGGCAAGCGGAACTCATGATGCAACGTGATAGAAGTAGCCCAGACGAAACTGGGCTCTATATAACGTGGAATAGTTCCATGCCGCAGGTAGGAACCCCTTTGGTCATCAGTACCATTAATGGGTTTCACTGTATCGACACGGTTACTTCAGTATACAAATGATGTTCGATTAAGCTTGTATTTATTTATTTATTTATTTATTTATTTTTACTGTCTTACTAGCGAAAATTATGAAAACAATAACATCGTTATTAGAATTTCCTTTTATGAAAGTAAATATTCAGAATATAACATTATAGGCCTACTTAAAATACGTTAGTTCCCACTCGGGAGGGAGTTAAATATCCTTTTTCTTCGTAAATTACTTGGACCAGGGATTTCATACGGTGTCCGGCTCCTTGGCTGGTCAGCACAGAGGCTTTCGAGGGTCCCGAGTTCGATTCCTGGCAGGGTCGAGGATTTTTAACAAAGTTTGGTTCATTCATATGGCTCGGGGACTGGGTTTTTTTATTTGTCTTAGCACACTTCTCTTCATTCACACACTGTCAACCACGGCAGAAACACTGAATAGTAAATACATCCACCCATATAGGGATGGCGTCAAGAAGAGCATCCGTCCGTAAAACCGGGCCAGATTCACATATGTGTTACACAGATCACACCCAAGAACCAATGAGATAGCAGGTAAAAGCAGGAGAAAAGAAGAAGAATAGGGGATTTCGTACAGTATCGTAATAGTTCAGTAGGTATATGCAAACGATTATCAAGTATCCTCTTGCCCGCTGTACCATGGTGTAGGGAGAGTTGTATAAAAGGTAGGGGAATTTCTGGAGACGTGAAATTTCACACACAATGTCGTTCGTGTAGGCATATTAAACAATCCAGGTGAATACATCTTGTCTTCATTCGAGACGATTATCCCCGAATTTTAATGTCTACGTATTGTTCGCAGTTTCACTACTAGGGGCACTGCCTATAGTTATCTACGGAGGAGTGATCTGTTAACTTGAACGAAACGTCGACAAGTCTCTCAAGTGGAGTCAACTCAGACTTGTATTTCGACAGCCGACGCCACATGGTATTATTATTATTATTATTATTATTATTATTATTATTATTATTATTATTATTATTATTATTATTATTATTATCATCCTGACCAACATTGAGAACAAGGTGAAGTTCCTGTCACACGTGCGAACAGAAACAAGAAGTAACAATGCGGTTTTTGCGTTCTTCTCAGCTTGTGGACAAAGGCAGTACTGAATACAATTTCTGACATACCCTACGGGGAAAAGCTAGATGGCATAATACAGGGAGACTTCGGAGGGACAGCTACAAAAGAGTGACACTACTACTTCTACTACTACTGGTGACGTGTCTTACAAAATTGCACAGCGCCGTTGTGTTCTTGATCCTATACTCAAGAACTGTTTATACTAACTACGAGTAATTTGGCTCCATTCCGTAGCGTCGAAAGATGGGCTATTACTGAATCACACACACAAACGTAAATCACTTTGAATTTATCTTCGCTGTCCTGTTGTAATTTTCCTTTCGACAGTTCACTGGGAGAGCCACAGCGACAAAGCTGACACCTGTTGGCGTTATAAAATTTACGAGTTTCTATTCACGGCAGTACATCACTCCTCTCCCAATGTAAGTACGTGGGAAGTTTAAAAGGAAGTGCTGTGGTTCGTGTTCAATGTAAAAATAGAGATCTTGTAGCTATGATCACAACATCAACAGTCACGCAAAACAGAGGTCCCGTGGCTGTCATTACGATATCAACGATCACGGTACCAAGAATCACATTAAACTGGAGGTCCTGTAGCTATGATAACTATATTAACAATCACGTTAAACTGGAGGTCCTGTAGCTATGATAACTATGTTAACAATCACGTTAACCTGGAGGTCCTGTAGCTATGATAACTAACTTATATTAACAGTCACGTTAAACTGGAGGTCCTGTAGCTATGATAACTATATTAACAATCACGTTAAAGTGGAGAGACTGTAGCTATGATAACTTTATTAAGAATCACGTTAAACTGGAAGTCCTGTAGCTATGATAACTATATTGACAATCACGTTAAACTGGAGGTCCTACTGCTACGATAACTATATTAACAATCACGTTAGACTGGATGTCCTGTATATGATAACTATATTAACAATCACGTTAAACTGGAGGTCCTGTAGCTATGATAACTATATTAACAATCACGTTAAACTGGAGGTCCTATACCTATGATACCTGTATCAACAATACCATTACTGGAGATCCTGTAGCTATGATAACTATATTAACACTCACGTTAAACTGGAGGTTCTGCAGCTATGAGAACTGTATTAACAATATCGTTACTGGAGGTCCTGTAGTTATAACTATATTAACAGTCACGTTAAACTAGAGGTTCTGTAGCTATGAGAACTGTATCAACAATCTCGTTAAACTGGAGGTCCTGTATCTACGATAACTACATTAACAATCACGTTAAACTGGAGGTCCTGTATCTACGATAACTACATTAACAATCACGCTAAAGTGGAGGTCCTGTAGCTACGATCACGATATCAACAATCACGTTGTAGTGGAGGTCTTGTAGCTACGATCACGATATCAACAATCACGTTAAAGTGGACTCGTGTAGCTACGATCACGATATCAACAATCACGTTAAAGTGGACTCGTGTAGCTACGATCACGATATCAACAATCACGTTAAAGTGGACTCGTGTAGCTACGATCACGATATCAACAATCACGTTAAAGTGGAGGTCCTGTAGCTACGATCACGATATCAATAGAAACGTGAAGCTACAAGTCTGCGTATTTATCTCGGGCGTTGCAAATTCCACTCGAAATTGTATGAACAGTTCTGACATACTTTTCAATCAAGGATGGTAAACAAGAACAAAAATACGGGAGGGGACAGGCGAGAAACTGTCCCACTGAGTCAGGGGCGTAGCCAACGGGGGTTACTGGGGGTTAGAATCCCCCCCCACCTACTCATGGAAACATTACTAAAAGAAAATAAGCAGCATAAACTGACAAACTAAATAAACATTCAGAGACAATTGTAGAACCAACAGATCAGTTGAATCTATTTTCTAAGAAGCCTCAAAAGTTGGATTTTATATTGTAAACTGAACACACCGTTCGCTGTAAAACTGCTGACCTTGATCTTATTGTTCTTTCTCTGTATTTTAGTGTAAAATTTTGTAGTGTACTGCAATATGGCTACGCTACTGCACTGAGTTTTCATAACAACATCGACCGGCGGAAGTCGGAACGTGAATGAAATGCACGTTAAGTAAATAGTTCAACTCAATTTTACGTACAAGTGACCGATGATAATTATACCACATAAAGAAACGCCATTAAATAAATAAATAAATAAATAAATAAATAAATAAATAAATAAATAAAACAGAATAACTAATTTCATTTTAAGGGATGTTATTTTGATATTGTTTATTGTGACATAAGTAACCTGGCTGGTCGCCTAGTGACAGGGATGACTTAATTACATAGCCCGAATACACTATCCCGTTTCTCTACGCGGAAGAGGTGGGGTAAGAAGCGAGATGATTCTTCGTAGCGATTGTTTAAGACAGGATGCCCTTCCTGACGTCAACTTCGTCAGAGGAGTTAATGAGATGAAATAAACGACGTGATATATAGTAGTAGGAAGGGAGAGGGCGAAACCCGCTGCCGGCACATAGCCTACTCCTGTCGAATAGCACCAAGAAGAATGCTCAAGGCTTAATGTCACCAACCGACGGGAAAAATTATCATAACAGCATCATATGCCCTCACTCCATATGAGCACTGCGGAGAGGTTTTGAAATGAATCCAGGCTTTTGGTACGCAATCTAGTGATTAGAAATTATATATCACCACCTCTCCTATGTTACAGGCGAACAATCTGACGGTGAATATTTTTTCGATCAACGGGATTCGAACGGACAAACTACGATGTCAGACTATATAGACTTGACGCCTTAACGATGATGATCACTAGGCGAGCATTAAGTTGCAATACATTTGGTAATTTTCAAAATTTCGTGCACCACATACAATAACTTGTGCTCTGACTGTCCTATGTCTACCACAAGAGTACCATTATCTCAGGCGCAGTATTCTCTATTCAGTGATATACATACACTTTCAGCCCTACATAACTTTGTCCCTAAGGATTGTAGGGTAATCGTTGGTACCATGACGTCGGTCTTATAGTATCCCTAAACGAGGGTTCGGAATTGATAGTTACACTGTGGAGTCGCCTATTTTGTAAACTTTTTGTTGCATGTTTTTAATGCTCACAGTCACTTATTCACAAATGATGTCAATTATATTTGTTATCTTGTCTGTTTGTGAACAAAACGGGTCCAGAATCTTTTAAATCGGTCGACGCGTTCACTCGTTGCAGCGCGTCGAAGTGCGTCGAGTAAACGTAATCGAGCGCTCAAAGCACGATGCCTCCGCGGGGAGAGGTTGCATCATATTATCAATGAGACACTTAGCTTCAGGGGCGCTGGGTTTCGAAAATTAGTGTGGTGCTCTAACTCACAGTCCAAAAAGGGGAACGGCCCTGGAAAATGCCGAAATTTAACCCTAATGAAAATGCAAGTTTTAGGAGTTTTTAAATGAACAATACTTGACGGAAAACATATTGTTTTGTAAAGCGCTCTTCCAACAATAATGAACAAGTACAAACAAAAATCCACATAAAAGGTAAAGGTGTGTTTTAATCATGAACAAGTAAGAGATTTCATATTATAAATATCGGTGTAATAAAAGGATGGAAGCTAAAGAAAAATTTGTCTAAAATCTTAAGATAAAAACCATAATAATATAGATTTCTCGTAGGATACCAAGCTGAGTTTTAAAAAGTAAACTGCCTCAAATTTGGTGCTTATTATTAGTATATTAATAAAAGAGAAACTGGAAGTCTCAAGTTTTTAATAATCTTTGCGGAAATTCTAACTCTCACTCATAAAGAGTGTGTTTCTACGAAAAGTCGATCGTTTGATGAAAATGTTCGCCACAGTTTCGAGGTTCAATTTATTTTGGTTTCTTGATTCTAGACATGCATGATTGCGTTGTCGTTCCATTTTCCTTATGCCATCGTACTACGCGGGTAACTCTTAATCTGCTCAGGGTGGATAAAGAACGTCCTGATATACATGTAAAAAGGGTATAGTTAAAGCGATCTTCAGCAATTACCTCTGGAATCAATTAACCCTGGAGAAGTTTAGGATGAATCAGATCTAATTAATAAAATATCCACATACCTCACTTAAGATTGAGAAGAAAGTAAACAAAAATTCTTTAGTGGGTTTTATTTTTTTTTGCTACTTGCTTTACGTCGCACCGACACAGATATGCTTTATGGCGACGATGGGATAGGAAAGGCCTAGGAAGTGGAAGGAAACGGCCGTGGCCTTAATTAAGGTATAGCCCCGGCATTTGCCTGGTGTGGAAATGGGAAACCACGGAAAACCATCTTCACGACTGCCGACAGTGGGGCTCGAACCCACTATCTCCCGATTACTTTAGTGGGTTCGTCAACCTCCCTCCCGCCCTTCGTTGGTAATGCATGGGTCAAAAAATACATTAGTATTGCCAGGGTTAAGAACTACGAAGGAAAATTAAATTTTCCATTTTTATTTATTTTTTCTTCTGTTATATTTTTTATCACTGTTTGTGGGGCGAGGGACCACAGAGTACCACACTCGAGGTCGGCTTAGACCTTAAGTTACCTAGCGATATCAGAATATGGAATGTATCACTTAATAGTTTACCAGAAACAGCCTGCGATATACATGCGCGTTTCGTAACGTCAATTTTCCATGCGTGCTGTGGAGTGAGATGTTACGTCAGAAATGTCAGTCTCGTTCGACAGAGCATAAATCCAAGAGTCCATGTCCCGCGTGCAGGGTCATAAAGTAGCAATCAAATCACTAGTAAGTAAGAAGAACCACTTTCAAAATTCAACTGGAATGTCGTTCAGGGCATGTTCTTTGTCATGGGTGACGCTCGTTCTTTCTCACACAGGTAGTGCCAGCCTTATCAACAATGTCATCTCTTATGTTCGTTAATTACTGGCTTCAGGATCTTGCCCTTCCTTTTGTCATGGCCTTCATTCCTGCCCCTTGTACGACAGGACCACCGTCGCTCACTACATCCAGACAAGACTTGACAACTACCGCCTCCCCCTTACAGCGACTACATAGAGGGGAACCACTACCATGTCAGTAAATACACATTCCACAGCCATATTTAAATAACAGATGACCCCTCTTTTTCAACATTAAACAGGAAGAAGATGGAGAAGGCGATGTAATAATGAATTCTTTATTCCATCTATAAGTAATAATACAGATGTTAAAAACATGTAAGCTCGTAAGGCTTTTCCAATCGTGAAATTACCAGCGTTTCGCCCAGTGTAGCAGTGAGATCATCAGTTGGATTGCTACACCTTTCCAAGACCTGGCGCTAGTGCGCCGTTGAGACACTACTGCAAGCCTCTGTAGGACAATACAGTGATGGTGCACTAGGGGAGGCATGCGCTTCCACTTGTATAAATGCCTGCCTTTGGTCTTTATATAAAAAATTTTTGGAGTGCAGATGTTGTTTGGGTCATTAGTCCGTAGACTGTTCTGGTGCAGGTCTCTACGCCACCCTATGATATGCTAACCTTTTCAATTTTACGTAACTACTAAATCTTACATCTACTTTAATCTGTTTGTCATATTCATGCCTTAGTCTACCCCTACCGTTCTTACCGCCTACATTTTCCTCAAAAACTAACCGAGCAAGTCCTGGGTGTCTTAAAACGTATCCTATAATTCATTCTCTCACTCTTTCTCCCTTCTTCTGGTCAGATTTAGCCAAATCATTCTCCACTCACCTTCAGCACTCTTCTGTAAAAACACATTTTAAAAGCTTCTATTCTCTTCCTTTCCGAGCCAGTTATTGTCAATAATAATAATAATAATAATAATAATAATAATAATAATAATAATAATAATAATAATAATAATAATATTAATAATAATAATAATAATAATAATAATAATAATAATAATAATAATAATAATGGTTTTAGTCCCACTAACTACTTCCACGGTTTTCGGAGACGCCGAAATGCAGGAATTTCGTCACGCAGGTGCTATTTTACGTGCAAGTAAGCCTACCCACATTAGGGCTGCCGTCGGGTATAAGATAAATTCCAAATTCCTGGGTGTTTAGACATAAATATTTCCAAATATTGAGTGTGACTTGATGGAATCTGATGATGTTCTCTTAAGAACGAAACATGTCATTCTATTTAATAGTGTGTTTTTAGAGGTATATTCTAATGTAATATTTATATTGAATGTGCGAGTTCGACAGCCTAGAAAGATTTTATGTTACATTTAACTGAGTCGAGACTGGAGAGTATGGCTTTCTTCTTAACAAACAAACAAACAAACAAACAAACAAACAAACAAACAAACAAAACAAACAAACAAACAAACAAACAAACAAACAAACAAACAAAGACAACAAATGGAACAAGAAGCAGAGGTGTCAACTGCTCCATCTCCAAAACTGGTCTGCCTGCCACAAAACACAGAGAAAGCCACAAGAAAAGACACGAACGTAACCAAGGGGCATAAACATAAACTATCATAGCAGACCACGACCTATCGCTACGAAACACTGTCCATTTTTTGAGTTTTAACCCCCCCCCCCTCACCCTTATTTTTAACTCTTCGAGGTTGAGATTTTTTTTTAATGTTTCTTGATTGTTACTTCAAGACCCAATAGGAACCCTTATAACTACTTCAGAAAGAAAGAGAATAGAATCTTTTGAAATGTGGTGTTACAGAAGAATGCTGAAGGTGAGATCACAAATGCAGAGATACCGGAACGAATTGGTGAGAGGAGGTCGATTTGGATAAATTTGACGAGAAGAAGGTATAGAGTGATAGGACACATCTTAAGATACCCCGGGCTTGTTTTGGGGGGAAGTGTAGGGGGTAAGAAAGGTAGGGGTAGACCAAGGTATGAATATGACAAGCAGATCAGAGCAGATGTGGAATGCAGCAGTTATGTACAAATGAAAAGGTTAGCACAGGATAGGGTGGCATGGAGGACTGCATCAAACCATTATGTGGACGGATGAGTCAAACAACAACAACAACAACAACAACAACAACAAGCCAAGTTTCACGGTCGTCGGTTAGGCACTTCCTATGATATCGTGATGAGTGAGTGGGTGGTATTTCTTAATTTATATACAAATAGAAAAGGGAGAGGACAGCTAACAGGATGGAGTCTAGTAGGTTACCCTTAACAAGGCTTGGCGAGTTGGGACACCCAGAGCGGAGGTTAAGGCCCAAGGACACGAGGGTGGTTAATAACCTGTCAGTAATTGAACCAGTCCAGTCTCAGCCGCTCTAATGATGGTATTTAACCACGATTATATCGCAATGCTTTTTTATTTGTACCGCTCGCATCATATTAAACATTCCATGACGTGCTGTCCCAACAATTGTGTGTTCACACTGCTTACATAGCGCCGCCCACCGCGGCTTCAGCCGGACCCTCTGCAGCGAGAAACCTCCGCGACCCATCGCACATAGCTGATGTTCTCTTTCTTCAGAAGATTATTATAACACTCATCATCTGTTTATTTATTTATTTATTTATTTATTTATTCATTTATTTATTTATTTTTGTCCTGGGATTTGTCCCATTTCATTTCGGATCGGTTCTCCTCGTTTGAATTCTCCAGTTCCTCCTGTCCCGGATTATTATTCGATTTGGATTTAGAAGCTCCTCCTTTGGATTCCAAGAGCGCGGGTTCAAATCCGGCAGAGGTAGTCAGATTTTTCAATGGCAGAAAAACGTCCATTCAGTACTCCATGTCGTACGATGTCGACACGTATAAGAGGACCTCTGGTGACACACTTGGTGTTTACCCAACAAACTCAGCTGTAGACTGCCGAAAAGCCATCTAGTTGAGTTAAAGGAAACGTAGAAACTGACTCGCAACTAGCCTAGATCAGTGTTTCTAGCCGGGCCGCAGACCAGTACAGGGCCCTGGCATCAATGACACCGGGCCGCGAGATATTCTCCTCAAATTCTAATTTTGAAGTTCGTGAACTGTGCTGGTGTAACGTTCTGGAGATTATTCGGATTCTGAAAGGAAGTTGAGCTGTTTCTAACTGATAAGAAAAATGACTTGTTCTATTATTTCTAAGATACAAAACGGTAAGCAAACTCAATGACATAGTCAATATACATAGACCTAGCCTGCTGGGCTGAGTGGCTCAGACGGTTAAGGCGCTGGCCTTCTAACCCCAACTTAGCAGATTCGATCCTGGCTCAGTCCGGTGGTATTTGAAGGTGCTCAAATAAGACAGCCTCGTGTCGGTAGATTTACTGGCACGTAAAAGAACTCCTGCGGGTCTAAATTCCGGCACCTCAGCGTCTCCGAAGACCGTAAAAGTAGTCAGTGGGACGTAAAGCAAATAACATTATTAGACCTAGCCTATATCTACTGTGTATAGGCATACAAAATATATGTGTTTTTTCCCACATTTCCTCCTAAACCTCTGGAGCAATTTCAACTACGCTTTTTACAAATATGACTTACTATCTGCAGAAAAACAATGTGGGGTAAGACACCCCTAACATCCCTAGGAGTGGGGTTGGGAGGGGCGAGTTGGCTGTGCGGTTAGGGCCGCGTAGTTGTGAGCTTGCATTCGGGACGTAGTGTGTTCGAACCCTACTGTCAGCAGCCCTGGTTTTCTGTGGTTTCCCATTTTCATACCACGCAAATGCTGGGGCTGTACTTTAATGAAGGCCATGGCTGCTTTCTTCCCATTCCTAGCCCTTTCCTATCCCATCGTCGCCATAAGACCTTGTCAGTGCGACGTAAATCAACTTGTTCAATTAAAAGAAGAAAACGTACGATTTGGAGGACAAAGATACCTTGGGCAAGATCATTAGGGAATTTGGAGTCAGAACGTCAAGCGATAACCGCAGTCTGCCTTTGTAACAAAAACAAGAGGGATTAAAGACAACTGCCCGGCTTTCGCGGTTGACTTTGCATTACTATCAGAAATCCCAGAGGTCGCAACCATTCAAATTTAACCCTTAAAAAGAATTGCCACTCAAACTGGACTGGAGATGTCAAAAGAAAAGACCAAACTCTTGACGAACATCAAACAAAGACCACAGTTCCTCGAAACAGAGATAGGAGACATTGAAAAGGCCAAGAAGTTGGTGTGACCATACAGGAGAATGGACTAGAAAAAGCCGCAGTGGAGGATCGGATCTCAAAAATGGAGAGACCATAACGTATTAACAACAACAATAAACATCTACAATAAGAAGGCCGTTTCCTGGAATGCCAAAATAAAACACCACAATACCGCGGTCAAAGCAGAAAGCCTGTCCATAAACTAAATCTACAGGTACTATACATAATCCTCAGAAAAATTATGGGTGCTGTCCAGACTGAAGGCAGATGGAAACTTACGAGCAACAAAGAAGTTTACCTGAAGGTGTAGAGAATCTCAGAAGCCATGAAGAGGAAGAAGCTGTCGTTTCTCGGATATCTGTACAGAATGGATGGAAACAGACTTACTAAACAGATATTTGATTACTTTTGGAAAAAGAAGACTGCTACAGTATAGATTAAGTAAACGCGAAGAGATATCGTCGAAATGTTAGAAAATAAATAAATTAAATAAATAAATAAATTTAATTAAATAATTTAAGAACACAATGAAAAATCTGGAAGGGTTTGAAGCCGAAGAGAGAACTATGAAAACCGGAAGAGCCTGGACAGAAGAACAACAGGAGCAGGCCAGCAAAAGCATGAAAAAGTATTGAACGCAGAAGAAACTACACACAAATAAATTAATTTGTAGCGTGATCCTAAGTGGTCAATCCGCTTGTAATAATAATAATAATAATAATAATAATAATAATAATAATAATTGCATGGCCTCAGCTACCGTATCTGACGCCATGTAGGTTGCCTGCGTGTCAATTTCGCGGTTCCGTTTTATTCTACTAGATGGCAGAGAAGGAGGTTTAATTAATTTTGTTTGGTAAACACCAAAGGTATCACTAGAGATGTTTTATATGCCGACATCGCACTTCTGTGCCACCCTGTAAAAATAAGAAAGAAGTGAGTTAATATTTCTCTCTCGGCCATCTGGCAACTGTTCTCTGTGGTCACTTGAACAGCAGGCAGACGTCTATCGTACACGCTGCGGTCCGTCCCTTCCCAGCTGTAACTAAACTGGCGGACAAAAAAAAAGTGGATCACTGAGCAAAAACTGTATGTATTTATATTAAGCCTTGTTTTTTTCTTTATTCCTACAACATATTATTATAAAATGAAGTTAACCAGTGCTCTGCATACTCCTTACTGATTATCAAAGTTCTTTTTTTAAGTTTATCCAAAACGTTCTTAGATGCTGTAGATGTCGTTACCTTAAATTAGCATTGCATTACACTGAGCAAACTTATGAACATACCACTGAAAGTTGTTTTTATGACACTTTACACTTATTTTGCTCTAGTATCGGGTGTTACCACCCCTGGCGATGGCTATGGCCTCCATCCTTCACGGCATGCTGGCTATACTGTAAGGTCCTAGATCGTCTCCTGGGCGATGAGTGCCCACTCTTCCAGTAGTATTGCCCGCATTTCATTAATGGTGTCAAAGTTGCGACGCCGGACATTTCGGCCAAGCATATTTCACAGGTGTTTTATGAGATTGAGGTCTGGATTGCGAGCTGGCTAGTCGAGGGTTCTTATCCTGACGTTGCGTAGGTATTCGGTCAAGCAGCGAGCGGCATGGGGGTGTGCATTATCATGCATCAGGATGAAACTTTCACCAGCTAAGGTAGCATAGAGGATTACATGCTCTACTAACACCTCTACGATTTAAGGGTGTGCATTCAGAGCACCTGCATCGATGAAATGAAGTCCCGTCCGGGCCTCAAAGCTGATACGGCCCATACCATGACTGAGTCACCCCCAAATGGTGACCTCTCGGAGATGTTGCGAGGT
Organism: Anabrus simplex; assembly: GCF_040414725.1. Classification (NCBI taxonomy): domain Eukaryota; kingdom Metazoa; phylum Arthropoda; class Insecta; order Orthoptera; family Tettigoniidae; genus Anabrus; species Anabrus simplex. The sequence continues at coordinate 266,008,021 of NC_090270.1, forward strand.
GAATATCGCTCCCCACGTCTTCTTCACACACTCTACCATCAGGTGACCGGAGGCAAAATTGTGACTCATCTGTGAACAGTACAATTGACCATTATTCCACAGTCCAATTCCGATGTTGACGCGCAAACTGTAATCGAGCTGCTCTGTGCTGGAGGGTAAGCTGTGGACCAGTTGCAGGTCTCCTTAAGGTCAAACTGGGTTCTCGGAGACTTCGTCTGACCATCCTTGCAGTCGCAGTGACATTTCTTACTGCCTCGAGTCGATTTCGGGCTTGGACGGTGGTAGTTTGGTGTTCGCTCAAGACTTGAATGACCAGAAACCTATCGTTTCTAGCAGATGTCGACCTCCGACGGCCTGATCCAGGTCATACGTGGCAGATGCACAGTTCACGAAATCGTCTTAGAGCACGCTGGACGCTTCCATTTCATGCACCAATGGCGTTAGGCGCGTAACGAATGCTGCGTCCATCATCCACTGCTCTTGCAACGTCTTACGGGCTAAGAGGCAATTTAAATTGTCATATGTGTAAGAGAAACTGAAGGAAAATGTTCTTCTGTGACAGATATTGTGTTCCACCGATATAATTCACATCAATAGCTTTGCCCCAGTATCGCAAAACTTAAAAGGTTGTAATGCTAATTGACGCAATACAATTGAGTACCTAGCACCTAGGGGTGGAAAGCGGCTTCTTAAGTTTATTTATGATCTCTAAACATCATATTCTTCTCCAAAACTGCAGAATGCACTTAAGAAACCGCCTTAATATAACAATGTAATTAATGGAACTATTCCCTATAGTAATTGGTGTTAAACAATTACAATTTCGCTTTTAAAAAGTGATCTACATTTTTTGTCCGCCAGTGTAAAAAGGAACACTCAATTCCTAACACTCCTTGGTTACATAGATTTAGCGCTCCAAACCACGATGTTTCAAGGACGCAAACACAAATCAGTATATTATATTTCCTTTATTCGGGGCATGTTCTTTTATCTCACCCTTCCACAGGTAAGCTGCTTTGTTTGTTTCTGTCGTGCAGACTATGTTGAACTTTACTCCTAAAGTGGGACACAGTCCTCATACAAATGTTCCTTTTCACGCGCAAGATCGCTCTGGGCACTGCAGGCTTAAATCACGTTCACGGTATTTAGCGAGAGCAAATCACGGTTTGAACTACGTGCGCGTTTCTTTTACGAACTGATTAATTTTAGGCGTTATTAAAATATATTATTTGATGCAATCCTGCATTATCAGCCTTGTGTTAATGTGGTGAGTAAAAAAGTGAGTAGCGTCTCAAATTAGGAAACTTGAAATACAGAACAGACTTAACGTGACAAAATTAATGAGGTCCAGTGCTACTGACTGTAGAAGATTTGCGTCCTGAGAATGGTATTCCATTCTCCTCGCTAAAACGAATACCAGGACAGTTCCTTTTATAGGCCACGGCCGCTCCCCTTTCACTCCTTTCCACACCGCAAATCATCGTCGCAAACAGAACGAGCTGGCTGTGCGGTTTGGGGCGCGAAGCTGTGAACTTTCATTCGGGAGATAGTGGGTTCGAACATCACTGTCGGCAGTTCTGAAGATGGTTTTCCGTGGGCACCGGGCAAATGCGGCGACGGTCGCTTCCTTCCCACTCCCAGCCCTTTCCTATCCCATCGTCGCCATAAGACCTAATCCAGTGTAACGTTAAAAATGGAATAGGGTTCAATTTTGTCAGGATTGTAGCAACATTTGAAGATGTTCGCTATTACTGGTGAGGTCCGGGATCGCATCCCTGAAGCACATCTTCCACATCTTATACGAAGCGCGTAACCAGTGAACTTAGTTGAAAGATGTGTGTAGTTTTTAATCATCAGATTATAAGAGCGTTACCTCAAATGAGAAGTGTTACTACCCCACACATACGTCATCTCACTCACACCCAATTACATCATTCGATGTGAGATCAGTTTACTTGGAAGTTTTATCGTGGAATTCCCGTGTGTCTACTCCGCAGGGTCCTTTTTTTAATAACTACTTGCCTCATACCGACATCATTTAGTGGAAAAACTACGCCCAGTTACAAGAATGGAGACTTATTAACACTCCACATTGTATGCAGAGGACACAACAGACTTGGGTCCGAAACCAACGCCCTCTTGCAACTACTCTCGACCTCAATATAGAGCCAAAAGGCGTGGCGAGTTTCTCAGCATATATAAAACACAACAATTAATTATTATTTGTATATATCCCATTTTTAATATCATAAGTTAATTCTAAAATTTAGTAAACCAACAAATGAATGCAACAGATACGAGAATTTTAAAATAAACTCGCTTCATTTCATTTATACCGAGTAGTAGAGAAATGCACTGATAGGAAAGTCAAGGGGAGGTAGAAGAGAAACTGTTTACTATTGTCGAACATGAAAACATTTTGCCACACTCCTGGGCATCATCCAGAAGATTGCTTTGAAAAGCGAAGAAATGAATGTGAACTGTAGTATTATTTCAGTGAAATGTGTAATATTAATAACTGATACCATTATCCTCGGAAATTTGTATGTAACGCTTTTATTCACATGATTTAGGCTTTAACAACGTTTAGAAGAAGCTGAAAATACGAAAATAACAGATAACAGACGAAAATTATTTGAGGGAAAAGGGTTAATTTGTAATAGAAGCAGTCCTCCCTCGGCCCGGGGACCACCATGAAGATCTCAGCAGAAAGAAGGTGAAATATGTTTTGGATGCCTACATATTATAAAAAAAGATACCTGTTAAGTGTCATGTGGATCTGGAACTATATATGTTAGACTCTGGAATAATCTCGGGGGACTTTCAATGGAACAGGATAACACTAGCAAGATTACGAGCTCCTCCTTAAAAGGAACTCGACCAAGTTCTCATCTTACGACACTCGTTACGAACAGGAAGGTCAAGGACCAACACAGGGCTTGGCCTGCACAAGATCAAGTTGTTAACCGGGCAGGCTCTTCAAGTATATCACTGAGTATCTATTGAAACAGACATCTATCAAACTGTATAAGCGAAACAGTATCAATCTTGAATAGCATAGTTTATTTAATCAGTTCGGATTACCTGTTCCTTAAGTTCTCCAGTCGCTCTTTATATTGTAAAAATGGGAAAACATACAAGAAACAATACCACTGTATGCTTATCGCAAATCACTGGACAAACGACGACTACATGAGAATGAGTATTCTCGTCAGTTCGTTAGTTAAAAAAATTATCGATTTTCGAAAATGTTTGAAATGTAATGGGTTGGGATAGAGTACCTTATCTGAAGTACTTATGAAGGAGCTATGCCATATGAATGGAGAGTTGCTATAGTAGCCCCTGTGTATAAAGGAGAGGGTGATAGACATAAAGCTGAAAATGACAGGCCAGTCAGTTTGACCTTCATTGCACGTAAGCTTTGGGAAAGCATTCTTTCTGATTATATTACACATGTTTGCGAAATTAATTACTGATTTGATAGAAGGCAGTTGGGGTTTAGGAAAGATTATTCCACTGAAGCTCAACTTGTAGGATTCCAGCAAAATATAGCAGATATCCTGGATTCAGGAGGTCAAATGTACTGTGTAGCGATTGACCATTCTAAGGCATTTAATAGAGTAGATCATGGGAGACTATTGGCAAAAATGAGTGCAATTGGACTAGACAAAATAGTGACTGAATGGGTGGATATATATCTAGAAAATATAACTCAGAGAATTAGAGTAGGCGAAGCTTTATCTGTCCCTGTAATAATTAAGAGGGGAATTCCTCAAGGCAGTATTATTGGACCTTTTTGTTTTCTTATATATATATATATCAATGGTATGTGTAAAAAAAGAAGTGGAATCAGAGATAAGGCTGTTTGCAGATAATGTTAATCTGTATAGAGTAATAAATAAGTTACAAGATTGTGAACAACTGCAAAATGACCTCAATAATGTTGTGAGATCGACAGTAGGCAATGGTATGATGATAAACGGGGTTAAAAGTGAGGTTGAGAGTTTCACAAATAATGTGGTAATGCAATTTCTATACGAGTCACCCCAGTAGTTTGGGAATAACCCCTGTTTCATCGGCCTAGAGCCCCTTAGTTTTTTTGTGTTCATATCTAGGAGTGCAAGAATACGCCTCCATTCATTTCGTGTTTAGGCCATTAATTTAACATGTTATTCTTATTCCACGAAGGCCCAGTAGGTTGGGTTTTTAATACCCCTGTAAAAGTAAGTTCAATTTTGTAAATGGTGGTTTAAGAGACCTGAGAGTGATATAATGTTGCCTTGAGTAGGCAGTAAGAAACTGAGAGCCTGTTAGCTATTTTTTCAAATTTTATGATTGTAACGAGTGCCTCTGGAAGGCTAGATGTTGTATTTTGGGAGCAAGTGCTCCATGAATTAGGGGATTTCTGCCCTTGAATAAATTTGTGCTCTTTGTAAATTTGAGCTTGTAGCTCAGGAAATGTAAACCTAGGGGCTTACAGCCCAAAGTGTTAAGGTTCTGAATCTTGGATTTTTCCCAATCTGGTTTAATGATTGCTACTTGTACCTATAATATTGGCATGAAAAAATTGTTAAGTTTAAAGTTCTGAAAATATAACCTTCAGTTTAAGTTTTAAATTCTATTCTTTACATTGTAGTTAGACCCATTCACCCCGGCACCTTCTTTCACCTCTGCGTTCCAAGGGAAACCCCGTAATAATAATAATAATAATAATAATAATAATAATAATAATAATAATAATAATAATAATAATAATAATGATAATTCTCATCTAGGACCAACAAGACAGAAGTGGCATACAAACTAACAAGATATGTCTACAATAGAAGATCAGTGTCCATCAACGCCATATTTAGACAACGTTCAGTCATTTGTTCATAGGCCCTGTATGCAGCAGAATGTCTTACATTATACAGGAAGGGTTTGACTGAAAAGTTAAAAAAGGCGAAGAAGGAAAAATCCTGAGAAAGATCCTAGGACCTATCAGAGAAAATTGTGAGTATAGGAGACAGCATAACAACGAAAGATAACAGACACCATTTGGAAACAGACGATTATTTTATAGCCACATAACACACATGAGCTCGCAGACTGACCAAGCGGATCTTTTCCTAATTCGTTAACAAGAAAACAAAGGGAGCCTGGTTCACCGGAGTTTAAAAAGAATTTGGAGAAATAGGGATTACACATGAAGACATTCAGGAATGTGCTCCTCTGCAGATGAACATTCAAGCATAACAGAGATTCCAAGATAAGCCAAAGCTGAAAAAAGGCGAGAAGAAAGGAGGCTGATAGAAGGCGAATGCGGGAATAGCCTACTTGGGAAGAATTAAAGCTCAGGGATTCAAACGGCTGGAATAACGTGGTCCACAGCCGGCCAAAACATATAATAATAATAATAATAATAATAATAATAATAATAATAATAATAATAATAATAATAATAATAATAATAATAATAATAATAATAATAATACATTGTAGTGAATGAGATAGCTTCTTATCGCGAGAAATATAATAGTTATTTATGCATATCGTGTACAGAGTGGTTTTTTTGCACGATTGGAAAGATTGAAGCTCCGAGTGTTAGTTGAGTGCTTAAATTACAAGAGTGCAAACAAGTTCAGACCGCACAAGTTGCAAACATAATTTTATCTATTTCAATAACAAACATATACATTCTATGCAAAAAATGTATTAACATGTTATTAAATTTTCCTTTGGAAAAATAAAATGATCATACATAACTGTGCAGGCTGTGATGTGAAGTACTGATGGATGACCATGACATACAGATCCATGGCCGGTGCATTTTTCAAGGTACTGTTGCAGGTAACATCGCATCACAGATTTTGTTATATAAACCATTTCATAACACAAATTTTCGAATGACGCCCCCAGCTATAAGACACATTTATAACTAATTTAATGTTATTGGCTTTACATCCCACTAGCTTTTACGGTTTTCGGAGACGCCAAGGTACTGCAATTTAGTCCAGCAGGAGTTCTTTTACGTGCTAGTAAATCTACATTCACGCAGGCTTGCCGACTGTTTGCTAAGAGGCATAACGGTCTATCACGAATTTCAATTCGTTTATTCGATACGCAGAAAGAAATTAAGTTTATCTTTATAAGTTATTTTCGGTAAGTGGAAGTACTCTTCACCGTCCTTTATGCGGAATGCCATTTGATCCGTAGTTAATGAAACGTGATGTGCCTGCGAAACACGAAAACACGGAACGATGAAAGTGAAAACCTGACTCTAGCAGCTGTTAATGGGCGTTACATTCAACACACATCACTGCTTAATTGTGAGCAACAACCGTTAACAATATGTTGGGTAACTTCGACAAGCAGATTAACTTCAGCTTAAAGAGACCTGCTAATATTTTGCGTCGAATGTTTTCATTCAGTTTAGATTTATGTGTACTTATAGATCACCCATTTTCATACCAGGAAAATGCTGGGGCTGTACCTTAATTAAGGCCACGGCCGCTTCCTTCCCTCCTAGCCATTTCCGATCCCATCGGCGCCACAAGACCTATATGTGTCGGTGCAACGTAAAGCGACTTGTAAAAAAAAGAAAACTAATATATCATACAACATGTAGCTACATGTGGACTATAAAGTCAGAAAAATATGATGTGAAAGAAATATTTTTTTAAAAACATGATTCAAAAGGAACCACAAAAATAAATTCTTCATTCCAAAACAACATAATAAACGGTAATACAGTTGAGCAAATGTCCTCCTTCAAATACTTGGGCGCCGTATCGAACGATCAATGTGTCTCCAACCGAGATATAAAATCTAGAACTGAGCAGGTCAAGAAACAATTCATTACCATGAAAAAGTTCTTCGTAAGGTCAGATCTCAGGTTGCGGCAACGAATCCGCATAATCCGTTGCTAAATATTCTACGTAAAACAGCGCCAACCTCTACTCGAAGACGGCGTCTAAAGAATAAGAAAAATTTAAACGCTGAAATTATATAACACGCAACTGAAAGTCTAACAAAAGGCCTGACCAACATGGCGATGGCGGTATTATTTTTAGTCGATCGTTAAACATTTTGTTCTATAAGTTATCTTCCTTGTTTAAACAAAACGTATAAACGAAAAACACCACAGGGGAAATCAGTATAATCTTCCCCATGGATAGTACTCTTCTTGAGAAAGAGAACTAACTCTTCATGATCTGTTCCTGAAGGCCTGGAGACACCGGTATGTTTCCCGCACGAAATGTAACAAAATTAGACAGTGATGTACTGTATTCTTAAATTTGGATCACATATTTGAGTGAATATGTATTTTCATACTTGAAACTAACGAAGTCAAAACACCGCTCCAGTTAAAGGATTTGAATTTGGAAAGCTCCCTGGGACTGGTGCAATCGCAGTATACGCCTGATTTTGGAAACATGGTTGATGATTTGGAACCAGAATCTTCTCATTAGCATGGTGCCTGTCCTTAAATGTAATTCGTATCTTTAAAATATTTTGTTATTAGTAGATTCAAATCGATCTTGAGACATCACCTCTACGCACCACCTTCTTCTATATACCTTCGTCACTAAGGACTGTTTTCTCTACATTATGATTAGAAATGTATTTCATCCTGAATTATAATTAGATTACTGAATTTGTATTGTGTGATATACTTTGTTAGTTTGGCAACCTTAATCGTTTGGAAAAGAATAAATAAATACATAAGGGAATATGAGCTGAAATGGAAGTATATAATCTATTTTGATATTCTTTATAGTTTTTGTATTGGTAGTAATCAGAAAGAGGTAAATAGATGTAACAGTTCGCGGGTGGTTTTAATGGAGAAAGGTAGATCACAACATCAACAATTTACTTACGGATAATAAAGTGTTCTCCTTTGAAGATTTCCCCATAGGACTTATTTTAATCTTGAAAGTCGTTTAAAATAAGTCAAGTACAATTAATTGATATCCACCTATGTGGTGTAGTGGTTAGTGTGATTAGCTGCCACCCCCGGGTGTCCGGGTTCGATTCCCGGCTCTGCCACGAAATTTTAAAAGTGGCATGAGGGCTGGAACGGGGTCCACTCAGCTTCGGGAGGTCAACTGAGTAGAGGGGTGTTCGATTAGCAACTCAGCCATCCTCGAAATGGTTTTCCGTGGTTCCCCACTTCTCCTCCAGGCAAATGCCGGGATGGTACCTAACTTAAGGCCACGGCCGCTTCCTTCCCTCTTCCTTGTCTATCTCTTCCAATCTCCCCCCCCCCTCCCAACAAGGCCCCTGTTGACCATAGCAGGTGAGGCCGCCTGGGTGAGGTACTGGTACTCTACCCCAGGTTGTATCTCACCCCATACTCCCACCCCCCACCCGCTGACCCAAAGTCTCAAGCTCCTGGTCACTGCTCTTGGGGTGGTAGAGGTGAGATCCCTCGCTGAGTCCGAAGGAAAAACCAACCCTGGACGGTAAGCAGATTAGTAAAGGAAAAAAAAGAAAGAAAGAAAGAAAGAAATAAATAAATAAAGAACAATTAATACATTTGTGGATTGTATGTTGGGAATTACTATTCTGCATAATTTCTTTATCGGTTTGCCGAAGATTTCTTCTCTTAGATGACTAACGTATTACAAACCGTTTTCGAAAAAAAAAGTATGAGATTGCGACGTCCTATTTTTATTTGCCTGGTGTGAAAATGGGAAAACACGGAAAACTATCTTCAGGGGTGCCAACAGTGGGGCTCGAACCCACTATCTCCCGAATGCAAACTCACAGCTGCGCGTCCCTAACCGCACGGCCAACTCGCCCGGTTTTCAGTATTTACTCTTTTAGGTTGTTTCAACCACATGTTCAAATATGCCAATACTACTACTACTACTACCACTACTACTACTACTACTACTACTACTACTACTACTACTACTACTACTACTACTAATAATAATAATAATAATAATAATAATAATAATAATAATAACTGACCTTGAATGGATCCCTGAAATCGATCTCCTTGGTTTCCTTCAGTCCCAGGGGGATCATGGGCATAATAGGCTCATGGCTGTAAAACAGAAAGAACAGAAAGTGTTAATATTTGCAGAGATCTTCAGTCACAGGCTTATTGTATAAAATAATAGATAAGCCATTAGTGGTGAGTATATCAGAGTACATTCTGGGCACTGATGATTTTAAGTATTATATTTTCCGTTTATACTGGGGGGAAACGAGGGAGGTTCATAATCATCAACCACGGTGCTTTGACCCTTAAAACAGCTCTCAACACCATTACCTGAGAGAAAATTCCTGAATTCTTGACAGTTTATGAAGACCAATGATTCAATGTCAAAGGAGAAACGACGACTGTGCTAAGATATTATTATATTCTATGTTGGTATTCTGTTGTTGATCAGAACTATTTTATAACATTCTTATTATTAACAAAATAATGGTCTCTATAGATGATGCGAGCCCAAAGTCTATTTAGAACGCAGGAACGGAAAGAAAAGAATCGAACAAGATAAGGAAAACTGCCCTTGAAGGAAATCAGTCAAGTCATACTTATACCAGCTGTTAGCCCTTCATCAGAGAAACATTTGCAAACCGGCTTGAACGTGCGGGTAGGACCTAAGTGCATCTCTGCGAAACCTAATGTGGAAAAAATCCGCAAAGTATTGAAGGACGTATTAAAACAAATATCCCATGATATTTGTGAAGCTTAAAATTAAAAAACGGCAATTTTCATATCGTTAATAAAACTTACTGTTATTGTTTTATGTCCTACTAAGTCCGACACATTGGCTAAATGGTCAGCATTAAGGCCTTTCAGTTCAGAGGGTCCCAGGTTCGATTCCCAGCCGGGTCAGCAATTTTAATCGCGTATGAATAATTCTTCTGGCTCGGAGACTGGGGGTTTGTGTTTGTCCCAACACTTTCATCTTCATTTTCAGACAAAGCACTACACTACCAACCACCACAGAAACACGCAATAGTGATTACATCCAGCCGTAAAACAGGACCAAATCCACATGTGCGACACAGTTCGCACCCGCGGCCTCACAGATATGGCAAAAGCGGTTGAAGAAGAAGACGTGTTTTAAGTCCCAGTAACTACTTTTACGGTCTTCGAAGACGCCGAAGTGCGGAATTTTGACCCGCTGGAGTTAGTTCTTTTACGTACCAGTAAATCTACCGACACGAGGCTGATGTATTTGAACACTTTCGGACTGAGCCAGAACACCTTGAAAGACCATCGAACTGAGTCAGGATCGAACCCGCCAAATTGGGCTCAGAAAGCCCGCGCCTTAACAGTCTGAGCCACTCACCCCGTCCCATTATATTTTAATAATGTTGGTAATAACAAATATAAATATTGTGTGTGGCAGGTACCTCGCAAACCCTAGTGCAGGGATGACAAACCTTTATCGAATAGTGTCAACTAAGGTCCTGGTTATTACTTTTTACTCTTTAGTGTGCCACCGGTTATTTTCCTTTAAAATAATAGAAAACCCCTCATTTGCCTTCATTTAGGTATTAGATTGCGTTACATACAAATCCATTCGACTGAAGGTTTCATGATTTTATTTTGCAAGCATTACTGAAAATGAAATTTTACAAACAGGTAAACTTTAAAGTATATTTTTGCTTTAACCTAAAATATTTTAAAGCATATGGCCATAGAATTAATTGAGACATACTTCTTTATTAAAGCGTAATGTTAAAGTATGCTGTGTAGCTAGATTTATGTCTATTAATTTATTAAAATATGTTAGTATGTTGTCTGACGTGCCACAGAAGTCCTAGGTTCGCCATCCCTGCAGCACGGGTTGCCTACCGTACAGTACAGTATCAGGGTGTCCCGTATCTTGCCATGGGAATCGTTTACCGCAGTGATTACTCTCGCGTGATTTCACTGCTGCACTGTTCTGTTCCCGTGTACTTAAGCCTGTTGTACACAATCAAATTTGTTTTCAAATTCAAGACTTCACAAGAATTGTCATAGTTCACAAGTTTACTTGTCAAATCACTTGCAATACTTGACAAATCTTGAGAAGTCTTCAAAAGTCGTAAAAGTGAATTAGAACAAGTTCTAATAGATCAAAGAAATGACAAGTCTTTGACACAATTGACCAATGGAGTTCCGAGTATTAATGGTGCGTGCTATGCCGCTAGGCATGCTGGGATTGACGGGGCGGGAATCAAAACAACAAAAATGTCTTCTTCATTAACGGATGTTGTGTGTGTATTAATTGCTAAGTATGAGGGACATCTCTGCCTATATTCACTGGACTGCGTAGAGTAACACACACACAAAAAATGAACAACACGGCAATGTGCGAGGAGATTGCAAGAGAAATATCACAAGGAATGGACAGATTTTATATTTATTACCGTACGGTAACCTGTAAATAAACACTGTCAGCCAATGATGGATTTATTACGATCTTCGCATATTATTATTATTATTATTATTATTATTATTATTATTATTATTATTAATGAATTCCTAATATATATTTATGTAATAAGATATGAATTGCCGTTGCATTGCTATATTTTATTCAGTTAATGTGAGTACATGCAATATAACATAACCTCTGCAAATGACGTTATGGCAGTAAATGCATTGCAAAAATTATATTAAAGATAACCACATTAATATTTTCCCCATGTACATTATGGTCTATTGTGCGTTTCTGTTATTTTTTAAGAATGTATCCCATTGCTAGTTCAAGAACCACAACTGCTGTTTGCCTTTCCTAGTGGATTACTTCGCACCGACACAGATAGGTCTTACGGCAACGATGGGATATGAAAGGCCTATCAGTTGGAAGGAAGCGGCCGTGGCCTTAATTAAGGTACATTTGCCTGGTGTGAAAAAGGGAAACCACGGAAAACAATCTTCAGGGCCGCCCGACAGTGGGATTCGAACCCACTATCTCCCGGATTCAAGCTCACGGCCATGTGCCCCTAACCGCACGGCCAACTCGCCCGGTAGAAGGGAAATTTGATGGCATACAACAGACATTAGCTGTCTCTGTGGGGCTGTGCGTTGCCGAAGATCTGTGCTCTGACGATACACCGTGTCCGACTAAGGTAAAAATGAAATAGCGTATGGATTTTAGTGCCGGGAGTGTCCGAGGACTCGCCTAGTGCAGGTCTTTCGATTTGACCCCCGTAGGCGACCTGCGCGTCGTGATGAGGATGCAATGATGAAGACGACACATACACCCAGCCCCAGTGCCAGCGAAATTAACCAATGTGGTTAAAATTCCCGACCCTACCGGGAAACAAACCCGGGACCCCTGTGGCCAAAGGCCACCACGCTAACCATTTAGCCATGGAGCCGGACTCCGACTAATGTGTGTTCTGCCGAGTAGACCGTAGACCATTATGTTGTCGTCTGCACGATGTGCTATTTTATTCCCTTCCGCGATTATTATGTCGACTGCAAGTTTCGGTTTATTTCTCAACACGTACGCATTCAATCGGCACGTAACACTGTGACATTTTTGCATGTGCGCCTCTGGATATCAGCTGCGTATGGCAGAATATGTTTGCAACAAGGTAAGTGAAGGCATTGTATTTATACTGTTTCAGCTTGTCTGAGGTAAACGTGACGTATGGCTATAACATTACATATTATATTATCCTTCATTTAAAAAGCTTCCTCTGAAATAGTTCAAAGGCAGAGAGAAATGAGCTCTTTTTCATGATTAATTCCAGCGAACCATCATGTTCGTCCGACACAGACGACCTGTCGTATGTTCTGCCGAAATCGACCCAAGTATGTTAACGGTATCAGAACTTTACAGAGTTGTTCCCACCTCGCTGCTATGATACGCTACCTTCCCCTTTCGCAAATCGTTCGTCTGGCACAGATTTTGAGGCGGATTTTCAATGAACAGCACATCGGCCCAATTATCAACTAGGACAACGTTTAGGATTAAAAGCATTGCTCTTTTACTTTTGTTGTGTCTGTGGACGATAAATCGTTTATTACATTCACAGTACTGCTCACCGTTCTAATGTACACTGAGTGGCCAAAAGACACTGGATGTGATGTTAGTAACGAGTTGCTCCTCCACGAGCCCTAAAAACGGCAGTAATACAGCGAAGCATCAACGTTACAAGGCACTGGAATCTTTCTGGAAGGATATGAACCCACGCATCTTGCACTGCTACCCACAATTGGTCTTGTGTAGTTAGTGCGGTGTTCATGAAGCGTACACCAGCAACGACAGTATCACATAAAGGCTCGATTGGATTAAGATCGGGGGATCTGGAGGGCCAATCCATAGTCGTAACTTCACTGGAGTGCTCCTCCAACCACCTGCGTGCCACCACAGAACGGTGACATGGCGCAATGTCCTGTTGAAACATGGCATCTCCATCAGTGTACTCTAGGGCCAGAAAGGGATGCAGATGATCTGAGAGAATGTCCACATAATGTGCACCTGTCAGCGCTCTCTGTAGCCGGACAATGGGGCCTAATTTCGCCCGGAACAGAACTGAGCCACCTCCCGCCTGACACAACCTTATTGACTCGCAGGATTCATAGCTTCGCGGGGCATACGCCACACTCTCACGCACCCATCAGCTCGATACGCCTGGAACCGGGATTCATCAGACCATACCACACGCTGCCACTGTTCCATGGTCCATTGCCGATGTTCGAAGGCCCATGCACGTCGTTGAGCTGTGTGTCGAGGTGTCAGTAAAGGGACACGAGTTGGTCGTCAGCTGGTGAAGCCTATGCGGGGCAGTTGCCTCCTTACAGTCCTGACAGTTATGGGTTACTCATTCACAACATTCAACTGGACGGTGATCTGACTCACAGAAGCCCGTCGAGCGCCCAGGGTGGTTCTGCGGAGGCGACGTGATGTCCGTTCGTTAAATCCGTACGTGGGCGGTAACATTATTTCTGCGATATTGAAGATCCACCCTCGACAGTGTTGTCCTCGGAAACCAGAATTCGCGTGTAATCTTCGCAATGCTATGACCCGTGCGCCGTGCGCCAATGATCATCCCACGTTCAAAGTCGGTTAACTCGCGACGTTTTGCCATCTTCACGACACATGGCAGACTGCTGAGCTACGCCGTAGCTAGCCTCAACGCTCAGGGGTCATACACAGAACATTTTCTAATGGGACACCGCCGTGAGTTTTGGCCACTCAGTGTAAATACTGCTCAGCTGTACAAAAATGCACCTGTGTAGTTTGATCACTATCTGCAAAATAGAGGATTTGTTTCAGCTTAGAAAAAGTATACAGCCGGCGTTAGCGGTTCAGACGGTAAAGGCGCTGGCCTTCTGACCCCGACATGGCAGATTCTATCCTGTCTCAGTCCGCTGGTATTTGAAGGTGTTCAAATACGTCAGCCCCGTCTCGGTAGATTTACTGGCACGTAAAAGACCTCCTGCGAGACTAAATTCTGGCACCTTGGCTTCTCCGAAAACGGTAAAACGGTAGTTAGTGGTGATGATGATGATGATGATGCTTGTTGTTTAAAGTGGCCTAACATCTAGGTCATCGGCCCCTAATGGTACGAAATGTAATGACAAATTAAAAGTCCAAAATCTTTCAATGACCAGCATTCAAAACGTGAGGACGAAGAATGAATGGATATGAATTAAAAACAATCAGTGGATCCAACCCGCAATGCCCCTCATTCCCAAAAACTAGCATTAAAGAATAGTATTACTGACCAAGGGACTGCTTCTATAGCATAATACTGAATCGAAGATGCTTGTAGTCTAAAGGAGTCCAAGGTCCAAGTCATCGGCCCCTCATAATGGTACTTATCGCTAGGAAAGTAGAACCATGGTATTTGTCATGTTGCGGTACTAATCAAAAGTAGCGTAGACTCGTGGTGTTCCACACATTATGGTACTACTTACAGGTAATGAAATTCGCACATGTATTACAGACCTATGGTGTTTCGCACATTTACAGGTAACGCAAACCTATGGTGTTCATCACCTAAGTGTACTAAGCACAGGAACCGGCACTATCCCGTGGTGTTCCTCATATAGTGGGTACTAATCATAGGCAAGCCACAACCATGATGTCGCTCCTAAAGTGGTACAGGTACTGCAAAAGCCGGCAACGCACTCTGTTGCTGCTAATCACAAACCTATGTTGTATCTAACATAGAGGTACTACGCGCAAGGAAAAGCGATCCATGGTGTTCCCGCGTGGTGGCACTAATTACAAGTAGTTTCATGGGTCTAATCCAATCATCCCTAGGTCGCCCCTTTTAGTCGCTCTTACGACAGGCAGGGGATACCGTCGGTGTGTTCTTCGTCTGCGTCCACCACCCACAGGGGGTGGTAGTTAGTAGGACGTAAAGCCAATAACATTACTATACTAGTTTACAGTACTCCGTACATGAACACAGGACAAGTTGCTGCAGTGCATCTTTGCTGTAGGGTAAGGAACCTGTACAGCAGGGGCGGTTTTTAATAATTGTTTTCACTATAACGCAAGCTCGCCTGGTAGTCATGATCGTTAAGGCGTCAAGTCTATAATGGTTTAATACCGTGGTTGGTTAGGCCGAGTCTCGTTGGCCGAAAAAATTCCACCATCAGCATGTTGGTCAACAGGATAGGAGAGGTGCTGGTATACAACTTCTAATCACTAGATTGGGTGGATTGAATTCAAACCTCTCCTCAATGCTCATGTGGAGTGAGGGCACATCACGCTGTTCATGGGAATTCGTCCGTCGAATGGGGACGTAAAGCTTTGAGCAGACCCCTTGGTGTTATTCGACAGGAGTAGGCTACATGCCGACACCGGGTTTCACCTTCTCCCTACCTCATCAACACCCCACATCCAGACGCGCAGGTCGCCCACAGGCATAAATTAGAAAGACCTGCACCAGGCGAGGCCAACATGTCCTCGGACACTCCCGGCACTAAAACCCATACGATAAATAAATAACCACAGTATAATGCACCCGACGGAAAGAGTCACATGGGAGGTACCTACCATACACAAAGGACTATAGTCACTCGAATATTCTACGTGTTTTTACAAGAATATAGAATGAAAATTGTCGTATTTAATTTAAACTTCGCGAACATTAAAAGGAGGTTTGTGTTGATGCCCCACACGCCCCTGATATTTTGTGGAATTTTCCTACCTCGGGTTTCAGACAATTACACTTAAGCCCTACCCGCATGTTCAAGCTGTTACCTCCTCTTCGAGTACCGATAACGGTTTGCAAATTGGCATGAATACTTCTCTAATGAAGAGCTAAAGACTGGTATATGACTTGTCCAGCTTGACTCAATTTTCACTATCTTACCGGGCTATAGCCTTCATTCATCCCATTTCGTATGTTATAAACACTAAAGACTGTCACATCAAGAGCCAAGTATTTCGGAATGAGAAAACACACACAAAATTTCCTATACTCAATTTTGTTTTCGTAGGTGGATATTATTTTTCTATAGAACCTCAACCTCAGACAATAAACGAAAATTTCAGGCTGGACTGAATGCTTCATGGACTTCATTGAAAATCTATTTAGTGGCGCCACCATGTTATTCACACATAATATTACGATAAGAGCATAAACTTCTAAATTTCTTTCATACAAGCCCGCCGTTGACACTTAAGGGTTACTATAGGTGATTCTTACCTAGTTCGCTTCCCTCTGGATGATATTACCCCGAACATGAATGATGATCGATAGAGAATAGCAGCAAATGTCAATTATTCGGTTATGGTTTTGTGCACATAATGTGTTATATAAATATTTGTTTAAAAGAACTGAGTATAATTTATTTGAGTTAGTTCAATTATTTTTTTATTTCTATGTGTAAATTAACTATAAATGATTAGCTCGTTCGGCATATCACTTAATAAGTACTTAAACTGATAGAAATGTTGTTAAAATGTTTGTAAATCTAGTCTTCTATCAGTCTGATTAGCTGTAAGAAAGTCATGACCTTAACCCGCGAGTGGTCGCTATATGAGATTTTCTCTCGCATTATTTTTTATTGTGATATTACTTCACAGTGATGAAAGGGAGGTGACTGTTCCCTCTTCTAGCTGAGTTTGTAACTTTCGTGAGTAGAGCGATTCACATTTGAAGGGTAAGCACCCCCTCCCCTAATCAGAACAAAGGTTCCTATGTGTCCGTGCGCGCTGCGTGAGAGATTCTCTCATCGCGCGACTAATGACGTTAGTGTTATTTTGAAGTGGAGCGGAAAACTTACTCCTGTTGCACGCATTAGTATTTATATTATGAGCACTTTTTGTTTCTGAAAATGTTATTGTATTCAGAAACCTTGGTTTGTACGTAAATATTACTTCTTTTTTTTTTTGCTAGGGGCTTTACGTCGCACCGACACAGATAGGTCTTATGGCGACGATGGGACAGGAAAGGGCTAGGAATGTGAAGGAAGCGGCCGTGGCCTTAATTAAGGTACAGCCCCAGCATTTGCCTGGTGTGAAAATGGGAAACCACGGAAAACCATTTTCAGGGCTGCCGATAGTGGGATTCGAACCTACTATCTCCCGGATGCAAGCTCACAGCCGCGCGCCTCTACGCGCACGGCCAACTCGCCCGGTTAAATATTACTACATATAATTCGTGTGTGAGATTTTTTTTTTTTTTTTACAACTTCAGGACGAAAGTTATTTTTATGTACATTCAATAGGTTATTTTCTGTCTTTAATAAAAAAAGTTAATCATATCCGGCTCCATGGCTAAATGGTTAGCGTGCTGGCCTTTGGTCAAGGAAGTACCGGGTTCGATTCCCGGCGGGGTCGGGAATTTCAACTTTAATTGGTTAATTTCGCTGACACGGGGGCCGGGTGTATGTGTAGTCTTCATCATCATTCCATCCTCATCATGACGCGCAGGTCGCCTATGGGAGTCAAATAAAACCTGCATCTGGCGTGTCGTACTTCTCCTCGGTTACTCCCGGCGGTAAAAGCCATACGCCATCTCCCTCTATCATTGCTAATCATTTCATTTTTATCTAAAATACATAAGGTAGAACTTGCGTTTCATTTCAATTGTAAATTTCAGCCTTACGCCCCACAAAACTTTGAATTAAGTCATATTTATTTTAATGTGAGAGAAAGTCTCACGCGCGACCACTCGCGGGTTAATCTTACCGGAAGAAAAAAAAACATTAATCTAATATAATCTCCTTTTTCTCCTGAAGTTCAAGCCAATGAATTGGAATATTGCTTGTTCATTACAAAATAGTATAGTGATAAGGATGCCAGAGGAGTTTCGGGATTTGCAACCTTTGTACTCGACTTATCTCCGTCACATGTGAGCGCAGTTTATGTGAACTAATATTATCTGAAGTTGGTGATGGAAACCAACTCTGCATATGTTCTTTGTTAATATTGCAGCGTGCTGCTATAGTGTTTTACTTCTTTGTAGAAAATATTTAACACATATGACAGATAAGAAACTCTGTTCCTCAAAATTCACAGTTTCAGTAAGTCCTAAGACCTCGATATTTTAGTTTGATTGCACTGTATAGTTCTTGACAAAAAAAAAAAAAAAAAAAAAAAAAAAAACCGGCAAAAAGTGATAAATAAGTCCCTGAGTAAAAAGTACAGCCATAAGGAAGGAGCACATTATCACAGAGATTTCTTAGTTAACACACAAAGATTTATGCACACTTTGCCAATAAAGGGAACGTTTTGCACACTTTTAGTACGAGTTTGAAATAGTGGTATTTGCCTTAAACGCTCCTTGTCACTTTCCTAACAGAAATACGCAGGTTTATTGGCAAAGTTTGTGGCCTATTGTACAAATGTGTATAAAGGAGTAAGGCAAGAAATACTTTACCACAAAATCTCAATCGAGGTATGCAGAGTTTGCCTCAGCCCGCTCAGCTTTTAAGTCAGGAAGTGGATATTCTGTATAACGTATCTGCGCATGAGGCATGGAACATCAAAATCATTTAGGGAATTAGAAGTTATTCCTCAGTCGTACTGTTTAGTCCATATTTTGTTAAAGATTCTGGACACACTACAATTTTTGGCAAAAAGGGATAATTTCGATATCTTGATATCATAATTTTTTTTTTTTTTTTTTGCTATTTGCTTTACGTCGCACCGACACAGATATGTCTTATGGCGACGATGGGATGGGAAAGGCCTAGGAATTGGAAGGAAGCGGCCGTGGCCTTAATTAAGGTACAGCCCCGGAATTTGCCTGGTGTGAAAATGGGAAACCACGGAAAACCATCTTCAGGGTTGCCGACAGAGGGGCTCGAACCCACTATCTCCCGATTACTGGATACTGGCCGCACTTAAGCGACTGCAGCTATCGAGCTCGGTGATATCATAAATTTGTTCTGAGTCGCTTAAGTGCGGCCAGTATCCAGTATTCGGGAGATAGTAGGTTCGAACCCCACTGTCGGCAGCCCTGAAGGTGGTTTTTCGTGGTTTCCCATTTTCACACCAGGCAAATGCTGGGGCTGTACCTTAATTAAGGCCGCGGTCGCTTCCTTCCCACTCCTAGCCCTTTCCTATCCCATCGTCGCCATAAGACCTACCTGTGTCAGTGCGACGTAAAACAACTAGCCAAAAAAAAAAAATGTTCTGACAACTTGGCAACCCTGACTTTCAACCAAGTCCAGTCTGGCGGACACAGATTCTATATTAAGAGACGGCGGTCGTTCGAAATGCATGAGCTGACATGGTCATACATAAGCCACAAAGTCGTGAGTTACCAATTCTGGCCTGGTTGTCTAGGTACGGGTCCTCGCACGTCCGCTCATGTCCGTGGAGTGCATGATAAGTGTCTGTCTACCTTCACCACCCCGCTCCCTCTTCCCTATAAGATTTTCCACCACGAGTTATTCTAACCCGTCTTATTGTCACGATGCTGCTGTGTCCTCTCAGAACATCACATTTCCATAAAGAGTTGAACAGAAAATGCAAAATGATAATAATAATATTATATTTGTGAATAATAATAATAATAATAATAATAATAATAATAATAATAATAACAATAATAGAAGCCTCCATGGCTCAGGCGGCAGCGCGTCGGCCTTTCACCGCTGGGTTCCGTGGTTCAAATTTCGGTCACTCCATGTGAGATTTCCGCTGGACAAAGCGGAGGCGGGAGAGGTTTTTACTCCGGGCACTCAAGGTTTCCCTGTCATCTTTCACTCCAGCAACACTCTCCATTATGATTTCATTTCATCTGTCGGTCATTAATCCTTACCCCAGAGGAGTGCGACAGGCCTCGGCAGCCGGCACAATTCCTATCCTCGCCGCAAGATGGGGGCTTCATTCATTTCATCCCTGACCTGGTAAATGACTGGAAAACAGTTGTAGGTTTTCATTTTCAATAATAATAATAATAATAATAATAATAAATGTTATTTGCTTTACGTCCCACTAACTACTTTTACGGTTTTCGGAGACGCCAAGGTGCCGGAACTTAGCCCCGCCGGAGTTCTTTTACGTGCCAAAAAATCTACCGACACGAGGATGACGTATTTGAGCAACTCCAAATACCACCGGACTGAGCCGGGATCGAACCAGGAAGTTGGGGTCAGAAAGCTAGCGCCTCAACCGTGTGAGGCACTCAGCCCAGCGAAGTACTTTTCATTATCACACTGGTTGCCCTTTCACGACCGTATCATCCCGGATTTGGTATTACCATCAAAAATATGTAAAAACAATCCTTTAAGAACGTGGTGTTCTTCCTGAGGGAGCCGATACAGTGGCCACAGCCCATCTATCCCTAGCCGGCAGCCTTTGAGGTGTAGCGGAACACTTCATTTTGTCCCCTCTGGGCTTCTAGTAGCAGATTTTTGCCAAGCTGACCCTTGACTGCTCACTCCTCCTCAAAAAAAGAAGAAGAGGTGCTAATGTTATAGTTGGGTGATCACTGCACAGAGTTACATGGATTCTACTACTACTACTACTACTACTACTACTACTACTACTACTAAATGTTTTCGGTCCTCCCCTGAAGGGGAAGGCGGGCCTCTTAGACGGTGACGCCGTCTCTCAGGCCGGAAGATTTGTTATGGTGATGGAGATGCACGGAGAAGGTGAGGGGGTTGGCAGCCGTGGCCTATACTAGGAACTGTCCCGGCATTCACCTTACTGCAGGAGAATGGAAAACCACGGAAAACCATTCTCAAGACAGCCGACGGTTGGGGCTAGCCGTGAGGTCCAGCCCTGTCCCGTCTCCCGAATGCATAGGCGTAGAGGTGGCTACCCCTCCTCTGCTCGGTTAGCCGGTCAGAGTGCAGAGCTGTTGGACCATGGATCAGCAATGGCCACTTATGGGCAGAGACCCACTCTGCATCCACCGACTCATGGCTTCTTGTGTTATAAGCTACTGCAGACATTTGAATATCCAACTTTCGTCAGGTGTAACCAGAAGATTCGAAAGTAAGCTGACTTGGCTGGAATAGCGGAAGTTGAGCCTATAGTAGTTTGTCATCAGAAAAATGCGCCACCATCTGTAGAGCTGGACTCTGCACTGCCGGAAGCCCACAGCGCCTGCCATGATGTATGGAGTTTCTAATGCGTGCGTACATTGGCGATGACGCTAAGTTTCTAGTGGTTATGAATTACAAATTAAGGTTTCTACTACTCTTTCTGTCAGCCCGCCTGGTGGCCATGATCGTTAAGGCGTTGAAGTCTATACGGTCTGACACAGTGGTTACCCGGTTCGAGTCTCGTTAGACGAAAACATTTTCATCATCAGAATGTTGGCTGCCAGGATAGGGGAGGTGGTAGCATACAATTTATAATCTCTAGATTTGTTCGTCCGATGGAGACGCAAAGCCTTGAGCAGACCCCGTGGTGCTATTCGACAGGAGCAGGCTCCGGGTTTCACCCTCTCCCTTCCCACTGTCATATATCACGGCATTCATTTCATCTCATCTCACTAACTCCTCTGATGAGGTTGACGTCAGGAGTCAGGAAGGGCATCCGGTTATAAAAACTCGCTACGAAGATTCATCTCACTTCATACCCGAGTCCGCAGAGGAACGGAATAAGGGTTGGACATACACACCGCTCTTTCTCTTTCTGCGACTATACTGAGTCAATTTTCGAAGTACAACAACAACAATTACTACTACTACTACTACTACTACTACTACTACTACTACTACAGTTTGTGTCAAATGGAAGGCGTTTTGTACTCTACAGGCTACTTGGAATTGTGTCATCACGTTATCCCAGCCAATGAATACTTTGCTCTCCGCAGAAAATTTCCACTACATTAAATATGACTTGCACCAGGACAAAATACAGTTTCTTCATAAAAACGACCACAATGGAAAGAAGATTCCCAATTGATACACACTGTAATTACTGAATGCTGTACACCCTAATCAGTCACTTGTGTAGAATATGGCAGATTTACCATCACATTAATCGAAGTGCTTATAATAGATTCTGAAAAGAAATCAGTACTGTCTAATCTCTTCAACCAAACCTACCTGTAATATATTATTAACCCATCATCATTACAGTAATTCACCAGTGTTAAAGTCAATTTGAATATTTAATAAATATAACAAAGAGTACAGTCTATATTTGCAGCTACATACTCTTCCGTAGCGAAACAATATAAACGAAGATCTTAGATAATTTTCTATTCTAAATTAAAATCCTACCCTGTTTTCTCTTACTGTTAAGCCCATAGTTTTAGTTCACTTCCTTGTTTCTATTGATATCATCTACATCATTATCACCACCATCATCAACAACATTCCTTCTATCATAATGTATAATGGTAACTAGCATATAGCATGTGCGAAGCTATCTAACTCCCCAGCTACTTTCCGCCGATACTCAGGCATGCTGTTTTTGTCTGGACGCAGTGGTAATCCTATCTATCGGAGATGAGTGGCAGCAGAAGAGACGAATCCTACCTCCACAATGGTCAATGTAATGTTATTGTTGATCAGTTATATGAGCTTTCGATATGATAGGTCTTCGTATTTAGTTTTCTTCCGACTCTGGGATATTGCTGGAATGAATAATGACGGGGAAAACCGGGGTACACGGAGAAAAATCTGTCCCGCCTCCGCTTTGTCCAGCACAAATTCACATAGAGTGACCGGGATTTGAACTACGGAACCCAGAGCCGGTGAGAGGCCGGGGTGCTGTCACCTGAGCCACGGGTGCTCTCTAGAATAAATAAATAAATAAATAAATAAATAAATAAATAAATAAATAAATAAATAAATAAATAAATAAATAAATTTATCACTTCAAACATCTCCTTTGTCATTTCTACGTAGTATAAATAACATATACGCAATGTCTACATTATGACAATTTTAATCTTGTTTTACTGAAAATCATTTCCATGTCATATAATGACCTTAGAGACCAACGGTTTAATTTATGTATGCATAATAATAATAATAATAATAATAATAATAATAATAATAATAATGTTTTCGCAGAAGTCGAGGTGCCAATCTTGTCATGCCAGTACATCTACTGAAACGAGGCTGACGTATTAGAACACCTTCAAATATCACCGGACTGAGCCAAGATCGATCCTGCCAAGTTAAGCGTAATAGACTAGCACTCGACCATAAAATGTTACCACATTATATTTACGGTACGTGCGCATTAGAGCGAATAACTGACTGTCAGGAGAAGATGACCGAGCGGTTAGGATCGTGCAGCTATGAGCTCCCAACTGTCGGCAGCCCTGAAGACGTTTTTCCGTGGTTTCCCATTTACACACCAGGAAAATGCTGGGGCTGCACTTTAAGGTCACAGCCGCTTCCTTTTCACTCCTAGCCCATGCTCGCCATAAGACATACTGTGTCTTTTTTTTTTTTTAAGATGAAGGGTCGCTGTATATCAGTAGTTTGGGACCAAAGAGAGTGGGTTTCGTCTAAACAGCGGCTAGTTTTACTAGCCCTGCAACTCTGAATTTAGGAAGCGGAGGGACTGGTCCCCACCGTCGGCTGTCCTGAGAATGGTTTTCCGTGGTTTTCAATTCGCCTCACTAAGGCAAATGCCGGGACAGTTCCTTTTTATAGGACACAGACACGGCCAGCACCCCGTCAGTCTCTGCACCTCAAATCAATGCTTCAAATCTCCTGGCCTGAGAGAGGGCGTAATCCTATAGAAGGCGCGCCAACCCCTTCGTGGTACGGAACGAAATCGTTTTTAGTAATGGTACTCTTCTTCTTAGGACGCCGCCTACCTACGAAGGTTGGCAATCCAAGTAAGATAACTCTAGAAACAGCGGCTCGAAATATTTCTATGGAAGACCGTCCATACCAGCGGCGCAGGCACTGGCGGCGCTAAGAAGCTCCTCCTCCCCCCCGCAATAATTGAAAATGGGCCTCTCGTTTCTTGACAAGGAAAGTTACAAGTTTATTTCATAGTACAAGACTGTATACTATTACAGTGACCAGTAATAATAATAATAATAATAATAATAATAATAATAATAATAATAATAATAATAATAATAATAATAAATGAAATGCCGTATGGTTTTAGTGCCGGGAGTGTCCGAGGACAAGTTCGGCTCACCAGGTGCAGATCTTTCGATTTGACTCCCGTAGATGACCTGCGCGTCGTGATGAGGATGACATGATGATGAAGATGACACATACACCCAGTCCCCGTGTTAGCGAAATTAACCAATTATGGTTAAAATTCCCGACCCTGCCGGGAATCGAACCTGGGACCCCTGTGACCAAAGGCCAGCACGCTAACCATTTAGCCATGGAGCCGGAAATAATAATAATAATAATAATAATAATAATAATAATAATAATAATAATGTTACACGATTTATTTTTCAAATCAGAAGAAATTAAAATATTACAGTTATATGGAAAATTACATACACACACAAGAAATGAATATTCCAATTATAGTAACCAAAACACGCTGACTGTCACAATATTAAGAAGTAATCTCGAACCTAGGACCAAATAATTTACCACCCATTTACAACCTACTTAGCTACACTGACTACTGGGGATAAATTGGCGCGAAACTTCAGTATTTAGAGTTTAGATAAAGGAAGTCTTCGTTATCGCATTCTCGCTGACTACTGGGTTATCAGAACTGGCTAATTACTTCGAAAGCCGCGTTGATTGTTGTGAGTGGCAGCAAGGGATGGTTATTATTGGAACAGGTGGGGAAAGCCACATACTTTCAGAAATAAATACCGTTCGAAAGAAACTCTGCACTACGACGGCCTAAGTTTGGAATAACCCCCTGTAATACAAATAATACTATGTTGTGCGCTGTAGCTTTATCAGTATGTAAAACCACTCTTAAGCTTTGCAATCAACGAGACCGTACGTATCTTGTCGGGATGTCTGAAGCCAACCCCAGTTGACAAACTCTACCCGATTTTTGGAATAGCTCCTCCCACTATCAGAAGGGCTGTTGCTGCTGATGCAGAGAGGACAAAGCAGACTAATGATTCTCGCCACCCACTGCATGATCACCAGGCTGTAGTCTGTCGACTGAAGTCGAGAAAGAGCTTCATCACCAGGACTCAACCACTGGTAGGAACACCTGAGTCTAACCGCATCACCAGGTGGAAGAGCATGCTGCCGCCTGATACTCCTGCAAAGGAAGAGCTAGCTCCAGGAAATGACCTGCCCTACCCTGTTTGGAGATCACTTAATCGTCTCAGGGTGGGCGTACCTCTTTGCAAGACCAACATGCAAAAATGGGCCATACTTCCAGCTGATGGAGACGCATCCTGCGAGTGTGGTGTAACACAAGATCCGGACCACCTGCTCATCTGTCCCCCTGCTAGAACATCCCTACACTACACAGGACCTGATCGAGGCGAACAACAAGGCCATCGAAGTTGCTACATTTTGGAAATGCTGACCGGACACGGAATGATGATGACTCTTACGCTACTGAATTAAGAAACAGTCAAGGGCCCCTCAAAAGCCGCCGGATCTGCGAGGTCGTTATCGTCACCACTGGTCTTTGAAGCCGGGAATTTCTCCGTCTCCCCGCAGACATCGTTTTCCTTCAATTTTCCCCTCGATTAATTGGAGAAGTTCATATCGTTCACCTCTCATGATGCACCCGTTGTTCCCGAGCTTTCGTTCCATGATAGTTGTTAGAAGCTCTTTTTTTCTTATTTAAGAAGTTTGAAGACTTCCTCATTGGTCTTTCTTTCTACCCACGATATGCGAAGCACGTGTCCTGGTCGCCTAGTTAGCAATACATTCGAATAGGGCGGCCAGCGGCTGGCGAATGAAGCCTGTTTGAAGACGTTCCATTTTTCTCGAGAACTACGCCCCCTACTACTCGGGTTCTGACAATAATTACACCTCTGAATTTATAACGTCCATGACTTTAATGCTAGATGTGCCGTAGAAAACAATGTTAGTACCATTATCTCGGCGGATAATGTTACTCTGGAAAAGTACTGCAAGTTAGATTGTGAGCCCTTTGTAACATTACTTTCTTTGTTACTTTCTTAATACGTTTACCACCCAGGGTTGGTTTTTCCTCGAACTCAGCGAGGGATCCCACGTCTACCCCATCAAGGACAGTGTCCTGGAGCGTAAGATTTTGGGTCGGGGATACAACTGGGAAGGAAGACCAGTACATCGCCCGACGGCCTCACCTGCCATGCTGAACAGGGGCCTTGTGGGGGGATGGGAATATTGGAAGGGATAGGCAAGGAAGAGTGAAGGAAGGTGTCGTGAACTTAAGTTAGGTACCATCCCGGCATTTGCCTGGAGGGGAAGTGGGAAACGACGGAAAACCTCTTCGAGGGTGGCTGAGGTGGAAATCGAACCCCTTCTACTCAATTGACCTCTCAAGGTTGAGTGGACCCTGTCCCAGTCCTCGTACCACTTTTCAAATTTCGTGAAAGAGCAGGGAATCGAACCCGGGTCTCAGGGGGTGGCATCTAATCACACTAAGCAATACACCACAGAGGCGGACTATTTATTTATTTATTTATTTATTTATTTATTTATTTATTTATTTATTTATTTATTTATTTATTTATTTATTTATTTATTTATTTATTTATTTATTGTGATTCAACTATCCAGAAGGAGAAGGACACACGTTAACCCGCGTTCAGAGGTAATGGATACACCAATGTTCACTCCATTGTGTGCAGAAATATGCTAATCACTAAAACAAAATTGAGTTTTGACGAATTATTAGTCGGTCCCACGGTATAAGGGGTAACGACCCTGCTTCGTACCCGAAAGTCCCGGGTTCGATCCCCGACCAGCTCCCCGGGAGCTGAGGATGGTTCGATATCCATTCAGCCCGTAGGAGAACAACTGGGGAACTACCTGGCGATGAGATAGCAACTCCGATCTAGAAAACAAACAAAAAAGTCGAGAGCCGGTCTGAATGGCTCAGTCGGTTGAGGCGCTGGCCTTCTGACCCAAACTTGGCAGGTTCGATCCTGGCTCAGTCCGGTTCAAATACGTTAGCCTCGTGTCTGTTAATGTATGGGCACGTGAAAGAACTCCTGTGAGACAATATTCCGACACCGCGGCGTTCCCGAAAACCGTATGTAGTTTTTTTTTGCTTTACGTCGCACCGACCTAGGTAGGTGTTATAGCGACGATGGGATAGGAAATTCCTAGGAGTGGGAAGGAAGCGGCCGTGGCCTTAATTAATGTACAGCGCCAGCATTTGCTTAGTGAGAAAATGGGAAACCACGGAAAATCATCTTCCAGCCTGCCGACAGTGGGGTTCGAACCTCCTATCTCCCGGATGCAAACACACAGCAACGCGCCCCTAACCGCACGACCAACTCGCCCGGTCAAAAGAAAACAATAAAACATAAAAACAACGATATTCTTTTCTTAAAAACGGTCGAGGAGATTCGTCACATTTAAAACGTGTTACCTCGCAATCTGAGAATCGAGCTGAGCAGCGATTGCTTGGTAGGCCAAGATCCATCACACCGTAGTGTGTTTTTGTGAGCGCACACCATGTAGTCTTAACGACGGCTCTGCGTTGTTAGTGCCTTGAACAAAGATTACATTCACCTTTAACTACTGATACTAAGGCTCACTCCAAACTTTCAAACATTGTACTTCCCTGTCTTCTAACATTTCTTCAAATAAGAATGAAACAAGGGAAAGCAGTTGATAAGGTCGTAATCCATGTCACACGATCATAAAACTGTAGCTCATTTCCCTTTCTCTTTGAATGATACTTCCGCCATTCACGTGCTAGTACCCGGCCGCAGCTCTGTCGTGGCTATACGTCTTTGTATTCGGGAGACGACTCCACCGTCGGCTGTTCTGAGAATGATTTTCTGTGGTTTTCCATTCTCCTTCACTAAAGAGAATGCCCGGACAGTTCCTAGTATAGGCCACGGCCGGCAACTCTCTCACCTTCTCCACACATCTCCTTCACCGTAACAAACCTCCCGGCCTGAGAGACGGCGCCGTCATCTTCCAAGAGGCCCGTCTCCCCCTTCAGGGAAAGAATGAAAACATTTTAGTAGTAGTAGTAGTAGTAGTAGTAGTAAACACGTTAAACTTTTCACATCGTTTTATTTATTCATACTTCCCATTCACTGTGGGCATACAGAGTACGGCCAAACTTTCAGGACACACTCCTCACAGGTAGAAGCAGTAAATGTGTTATATGGACATGGGCCCGGCGCTTTGTTTCTATGTCAGAAATCACTATTTTCTATAACTCCACATGGTACAATCATAATGAGAAACACACAGGAACAGAACGCACCACCATAGCACATGAAACTATTTATATGAAATATTCAAACTGCCCTCTGTTAGCATGGATACATGCATCAACCCGCTATCTCGGGGATACGTCAGTATATCCGGAAGTTATCTGTAGCGATCGACTTACGAGTCCACTGTCACACTGGGGCGAAACACTGGTAAATTCACGATTGAAAAGACCTTAAGAGCTCGAATATTATAGTGATTGTATTTCGTGACCTGACCATAGAAGCCAGTGTGTGTGTTTGTTCAACCATTGTCCCGTTTCTCTACGGGTTTTTGTTTATGACGGAATGCCCTTCGTGATGTCAACCTCATCAGAGGGGTTAATGAGATGAAATGAATGACATGATATATGATAGTAAGAAGGGAGAGGGTGAAACCCAGTGCCGGCACATAGCCTACTCCTGTCGAATAGCACCAAGAGGTCTGCTCAAGGCTTAACGTCTCCATCCGACGGACGAATCACCATCAACAGCGTCATATGCCCTCACTCCATATGGACACTGCGGAGAGGTTTGGAATTTAATCCAGGCGTTTGGTACACAATCTCGTGATTAGAAATTCTGATAGTGAATTTTTTTTCGATCAACGAGACTCGAACGGGCTAACCTCGATGTCAGACCGACATCAACGCCTTAACGATCACGTCCACCGGGCGGGCTAGGGCATAGAAGCCAGTCCAGAGACAACATTATTCGTCTTAATACAGTAGCCTACATACGAGAATTACCAAAGTTTACTTTCCTCAATATAGTTCTAGATGGTGTAGCGGTGGGATGTGATGATGGTTATTGTTTCAACGAGAAGTACGAAACGCGACATAACCATCCACTCGTAACACCAATCAGAAAAGAAGGAGGGATAGGCCCGACTCTACGAATTATGAAGGTACATCGCCAACAGTGTTGTGAACGCCGTGAACATGAGTCTTCCTAGTTCTCGCAAAGCTCAGGGAAAGATCAGTAGCTGAATGGGAAGGGTGAATGAATGAATATACCAATGCATAAATGAATGAATGTATGAATGGAATAAAATATTCTCTCTCAATGACGGATGACCAACAACGGGGGACAGAACTCACAATCGCATGGTCATTAGACCGGCCAATGTGACAAGTGTCCATAAATTACGGATATATTTTCACTAATCAATCAATCAATCAATCAATCAATCAATCAATCAATCAATCAATCAATCAATCAATCAATCAATCAATCAATCAATCAATCAATCAATCAATCAATCAATCAATCAATCAATCAATCAATCAATCAATCAATCAATCAATCAATCAATCAATCAATCAATCAATCAATCAATCAATCAATCAATCAATCAATCAATCAATCAATCGATTTTGATCTGCATTTAGGACTGTCGCCCAGGTTGCAGGTTTCTTATCATTTGTTTATCAAGTCTCAAATGATTTCAAAGACTTTGGAAATTTATCGAACATTTCTCTTGATAAATTACTGCAATCACTAATTCCCATTCCTACAATCGAATATTTGCCTCAATTTGTTCTCTTGTATTCCAACTTTATCTTCATGTTATGATCTTTTCCACTTTTAAAAGCTCCATTCAAGGATATTCGTCTTCTAACGTCATTCCACACCATCTTTCCACTGACAGCTCGGAACATACCACTTAGTTGAGTAGCTCGTCTCATTACCGCCAAGTCTTCCCAGCCCAAAAAATTTGTAACATTTTGTCCGAAATTACCCAGAACAAATCGCGTTGCTTTCGTTTGGACCTTTTACCGGTTCTTATATCAAGTAATCCTGATGTGGGGTCCCATTCACTGGAACCATACTCCAATTGAGGTCTTACCAGAAACTTATACGCCCTCTCCTTTACAACCTTCCTCCAACACCCCATGGCGCAACAGGCCTGAAGAGCCTTGGCCTACCAACCGACCGCCGCTCAGCCCGAAGGCCTGCAGATTACGAGGTGTCGTACAGTCAGCACGACGAATCCCCTTAGTTATTATTTGGTTTCTAGACCGGGGTCGCTATCTCACCGCTAGATAGCTCCACAATTGTAATCACGTAGGCAGAGTGGACCTCGAACAAGCCCTCAGATCCAGGTAAAAATTCCTGACCTGGTCGGGAATCGAACCAGGGGCCTCCACGCAAGAGGCAGGCACGCAACCCCTAGACCACGTGGCCAGCTTACAACCTCACCACATCCCCTAAATACGCCCATAATCATGTGAAGAGATCTGCAACCTTTATTTACAGCCCATCAACACAGTAATTAAAACTGAGAGCTCTTTACCTCTTGGTGAGACAAACTGACTTTTCATCCTATTTACCATCATGCTGTCCATCTCACAATATGTCCTGCTTCATAGCTAAGTGGTTAGCATACTGGCCTTTGGTTCAAGGTGTCCCGGGTTCGATTCCCAGCCGGTCGGAGATTTTAACTTGCATTAGTTAATTCCTATGGCTCGGGGACAGGGTGTTTGTGCCCTTTTCAAAATTATAAGTCATCTTAGGTAGGGTCCAGTCCTTACAGATGCGCAGGTCCGGAGGCCGCATGAAAAATAATAATAATTTTAAAAAATCTCATAACATTGTCGAGGTGTTTTTGCAATCGCTCACAATCCTGTAACTTACGTATTTATTACTCTATACAGTATAACATCACCCATAAAAAGCCTAAGATCTGATTCTAGTTCTTTACTAATACCATTTATATACATAAGAAAACGTAAAGGTCCAATAATACTGTCTTGCGCCCCCCCCCCTCCTTCTCAATCATTACAGGATCAGATAACGCATCACATACTCCCATTCAATCACTCTCCTGGACAGTCCAAAAGCTCTCATTTTCACCAGTCTTCCATTATCGAGGAGCCTCCATGGCTCAGTCGGCAGTTCGCCAGCCTCTCGCCGCTGGGTTTCGTGGGTCACCTAAGTTGTCTACAGACGATTCCGAGTCCAGACATCGAACAGAGGTATACCCATGATCGACCGCTAGAAGCAGGCGGACGGAAGGGATAAATCCCGACACGACCGCTAGAGTTGCTCCATTCGGCAAAGTCACAGGGCCTGTACGGCGCGCCCCACTGACGAGACGCGCCTAGTAAAGTCTCATTGTTTGGAGCCTTTCGACTCACGGGACTCCCGAGAGATATCGTTGCCAACATTGGCTAGAAGGGATTCGGCCTTAGACGCGTTCAGGTTTAATCCCACGGATGGTAGCTTCGCACCACCGGCCGCTCGACCGAGTGCGTGAACCAAATGTCCGAACTTGCGGTTCAACCGTTATCGAGGAGCCTCCATGGCTCAGTCGGCAGTTCGCCGACCTCTCACCGCTGGGTTTCGTGGGTCAAGTCCTGGTCACTCCATGTGCGATTTATACTGGACAAAGCGGAACTCCGGTTTTCCCTGTGATCATTCATTCCAGCAACACTCTCCAATATCGTTTCATTTCATCTGTCAGTAATTAATCATTGCCCCAGAGGAGTGTGACAGGCTTCGGCAGCCGGCACATTCCTGTCCTTGCCGCTAGATGGGGCTTCATTCATTACATTCCTGATCCGGCCGAATGACTAGAAACAGGCTGCGGATTTTCATTTTTTTCATTCCGTTATCTACCCTATGAAAAGTTTTGGATAGTTCAATAGGGATACGGTCCATTTGACCTCCTGAATATTTAGTTTCCTTAGCAGATTACATTAATACTCTACATTTCCGCAATTCCAATTACACGCAGGTTCATGCCGTATGGCGCAAGTAGGGACAAAAGATCTCTATAGGTCGACGCCCCGAACAAATAGAATTTTTAAAAATTACATTCACAGCACGACCAGTGTATCTGGTGTTGCTCATAGGGTCAGTCGTGCTGCAATAGCACTTTCTG